>NW_027187275.1:1396599-1431081 GCF_028583685.1 Petaurus breviceps papuanus
TTCCTCCCTTCCTTCCTCCCTTCCTTCCTCCCTCCCTTCCTTCCTTCTTCCCTCCCTCCCTCCCTTCCCTCCTTCCTCCCTCCCTCCCTTCCCTCCCTCCCTTCCCTCTCTCCCTCCCTCCTTCCTTCCCTCCCTCCCTTCCCTTCCCTCTCTCCCTCCCTCCTTCCTTCCCTCCCTCCCTTCCCTTCCCTCTCTCCCTCCCTCCCTCCTTCCTTCCTTCCTTCCTTCCTTCCTTCCTTCCTTCCTTCCTTCCTTCCTTCCTTCCTTCCCTCCCTCGCTCCTTCCTTCCTTCCTTCCTTCCTCTTTTCCTCCTTCCTTCCAACTCTATATCTCTCTCTTCTTTTTCTCTCTCTTTCTCACTCTTTTCCTCCCTTTCCTTTCTCTTTCCTATTTTCACTCGTCTCTTCCTCTTTTCTCCTCTTCCTCCCTCCTCTTCTTTTTCTCTCCTTTATTTTCTTCCATTTTTCTCTCTTTCCTCATTTTAGCCTTCTTTCCCTCCATCTCTTTCCCCCACTTTCTCCTTTACTGTTTCTCCTTCTTTCCTTCCTCTCCTTTGAGTGAGGCTTCCCAGTTTCTCACTCCCTATAGACCCAAGGGTAATTAAGGATCCTCATTCTGGGTAAGACCACTTTTACTCAGGCTCAGATAACACAAGTTGCTATTTTTTGAAGCCCCACTTTTCCAAGAGCTACCATAGGCCCCCAAAGAGTCAGTAAATTCATGGCCCTTCTGGAAGCCACCCCATCCAGAGGGAAACCTGGACAGACAAATAAGACTGCAAAGTCGGGCAACTCTCCTCCCCACCATAATCATATGGAGTGTGGGGAGATATATCACTTGATTAACAGCTGCAGTATTAATTTCCCTTTTTGGTTGCTTGACTCACAGCAAGAATCATGTCAAGGCAGCAGAGAAGCAATTAAATTGATTTTAATCTTTGTCAGAGAAGATAACATGCCTCTTTCTCTTCTCATTTAAATAATTAAAGTTTCAGTAGGTATTATTTCGGGCTTTAAAGAAATTGGTGTCTTAATGTAATAGAATCCTTGTAATTATATACTTAATGGCTCTTAATAAGTTAATCATGGTTTTTCATTTAAAATGTATTTTTTACTTATTAAACTTTTATTTGCTATGGTGTCACTGCTTTAAGAATAAAGGAAAAAACAAAAAAATAAGATAGATATAAAACATTTCTGTCATTCCTCATTATTAATTCCTTCCAATAGTTTGCTACTCCCAACCCTACACCTGACTCCCTCCTGTCTTGGACTTTTTTTAAAATAATGATTTGTGCATGTTTTATGCATAAAACAAAACAAAACTGGTTTTAAGAGTAAAAAACTCATGATTAATAAGTACATTTAATGATTAGAGTTTTGGGGATGTCAGTATAAAATTCTGGTTTATTCAAGTTTATTCTGTTTCAAAATTGAGGAGAAGCACCCCAGATTTTACATATCAGTAAATTGCATGAGAGGGCAGCATGCAGCATAGTGAGTTGAGAGCCAGCCTCAGATCTGGGAAAGCCTAGGTTCCCGTGTCACTTCTAACAAAGGCTGGTTGTGTTTTCCTGGACAAGTCATCTAAATCCTAAGGGTTTCATTTGACTCTCTAAAACAGGGGTGGGGAACCTTCAGCCTCGAGGCCACGTGTGGCCCTTTGACTGGATGGCTACACTTGAGGACCTACTTGACCACATGTGGCCTCGAGGTTACAGGTTCCCCATCCTTGCTCTAAAACCATTCTGCAGAGAAGGTGAGCATGTGCAGTGGTAGTGGAAATTTCCTCATGGGAGTTCCTTATTCCAGTGAAATTACAGCTCTTGACCAAAAAGAAAGAAAAAAGGCTCCATGAGAGGTAATATCCAATAGTCCAACATAGTTATAATCTCCTTCCAATAAGTCAGATCATAACCCATAATGACTGATTATCCTATGTAATTCTGGTTTGTGTCCTGTGGTAAATTCTCCACTGGCAGGCAGATGGGGTCCCCCATCATGCTACTAGACTTCCTCTCATTCTGTTGACATCATATGGTTACTAGTAGAGCAAGGAGGCTGACTTCCAGTTATGTCCCACCTTTTTTTTATGATTGTTCCATCTCCTTTTCTTCTTTTCTGATTACACAATTCCCCAGTGATGTCCTTTGCATTGCGACTCATGAAAATATCTAGGAAGGGCTTTGAAAAAATTGATACTGTGACTTTTGTATTGATCTGCTATATTGTGGTCATCTCTCTCCGCCAATTCCAATAGCAGTCAGATTGTCTTCTGTGAGGTCACCCCTCAGCCCATTTGGAATGTCCCTTGTGTATCCTCCTTCCTCTCCCCACCCCCAGATATCTTTGCTTAAATTAAATAAATATATTCTTAGTTATGAAGCATAATAGGAAAATTCCATCTCCCAGCCCTTCTACCCCATCTCCTGTTATAGTATAGGAATCAATAATAATAATAAAAAAGTGGTTATTACTATGTGCCTAAGTGATAGGCCAATGGAGATAGTCTTGTGGATGTTGTGGGGGTGAGGCAATGTTAACATGTAGGAGGACACATTTAGGTGATCCTTCTATATCTGTAGTTTTTGAAGAGTTATATGCAGGGAATTTTGCACTAGTGATGGATTCCTCAGGAATAGTTATGAGTCATAAAAAATATAAGTAAGTAGGGGTGGGAGTGAGAGGGGTCTGAATTATGCCCCAGTGTTTTCACCCTCCTAAATTGGGTTGATAGAGAAGGTTCACTGCTGCTTCCTGGAGCATTTTTGCACTGATGGTTACTATCTGTGTGATCTCAGGCAAATCAACCTCCTTAGGCCTCAGTTTCCTGAACTGTAAAATTGATTGACTTGGACTAGATGGCTCTAAGATCCCTTTCAGTTCTTGCTCTATGGTCATTTCTCTTAACCACAGTGTCCATACTCAGTTTGGAGGCAGTAATGAATTATTGTTATTTTATTGATTAGTCATGTCTGACTCTTTGTGACCCCATTTGGGATTTTCTTGGCAAAGATACTAGAGTGGTTTGTAATTCTCTTCTCCAGCTCATTTTACAGGTAAGGAAATTGAGGCAATTGTGGTTAAATGATTTGCCCAGGGCCACACAGCTTGTAAGGGTCTGAAGCCAGATTTGAACTCAGTTCCTCCTGACCCCAGGGTTGGCAGTCTACCCACTGGACCATCTAGCTGCCTCATAGCTGCAGTGATAAGTAGAGTCACCTGGAACAATGCAGAAGAGTCACTAAGAGATCATGTTCCAGGTTACTTATTATCCTCCTACATCTCCCTGCTATGAATCACAAAGAATCAGGGCCCCTAGAGATCCAAATCAATGCTATATTGCTTAGCTCTGAGAACTATTTATTTGGTTTTAAAGTAGTAACCAATCAAGGAAGGTATTTTACAGCTTTTTTTTCCTACATTGTCCACTTGCTTTGGTCTTGTAAACCATGACTCTCTTAGTCACCTTGGGACATCTTATCTCTTTATATAGATGAAAGAGCAGTATTAGTAGTTGTAAGAGGAAAGATGACATTATTTCTCACCCTTGTTTATTCGACTGTGAAGTACTAATGCTCTAGTTTGATGACTATCTTCTTAAGCCCTCCTCTTCTTGTTTCTGTCCCTTTCTGCCTCCCAAATTACTATGTATCGCCCTTCTCTTTTTGTAGAATTTCTTAACACTCATGGGGTGTAACTGGAAGGAAGGGGGGTATGTCTGCTGGTCACCTAGGATATGGAGAGGTCCTGAAACTTTTTCTCCAACACTTCAAAGTAGAGGAATGGTGGGATAGTGGAAAGAATATTGGACTCAGGAATTGGGGGCTGGTCCTGACTTCCACTAGCTAGCTATATACCACCTCCAGCAAACTTCTTAACTTTTCTAGGTTTCAAGTGCAAAATGAGGGATTTGTATTAAATAAACCTTAATATATGCCTTCCTTCATATATAAGTAGCACTTTATATATAATGTATATAATATACATATATAATTTACACACACATATTATCATTTGATCTAATAACTTTATGGGTAAGTGCTACAAGTATTAGTCTATTTCACAGAAATAGGAAACAAAGCCTCTAAAGGAGAAGTCTAACATGGTGGAACCAGTAAGTGTAAGGTAGGGATTTAGAATTTGTTGACTGGTCACACTCAAGAGTAGCTGTTAATGATTCACTGTCTATTTGAATGGCAGGAGGTCTCCAGTGGAGTCTCGCAGGAATTGGTGCTCAATTACTGCTTGGCATTTTTATTAATGACTTGGATAATGATATAGATGGTATCTCAGTCAATGTTAGAATGACCCAAACCTGGAAGAGATAACCAAGATAGTGAATGGCAGTGTCTAGGTCCAAAATAATTTTGAGGAACTAGAGAATTGGAGCAATTCTAATAAAATGAGATCCAATAGGGATAAATGTAAAGCCTCGCATTTGAGTTAAAGAAAATCAACCTCAAAACAGAATGAGGGAGGAAGATGAGATGACAGTTATATGTTCCAACAGTGACAAGTTTTAAAACTCATATGTGATGATCTAATAGGAGAAAAAGAAATATTTAACCAAAGGGAATTGTTAGCGAACTTTGACCTAGTATCTGGTGGGGTTGCTTTCTTGTCCCCCGATTGAACTTTGTCTTTGCATCAAAAGCCAAGTTGGCCCAGCTTGTCTTAAAGTTATAGTTGTGAGTAGTTAGAACTGTGATTTTGAACCTATTTTTATGTCATGAACCCCTTTGTAGTCTGATTAAATTAATGGATCCTTTCACAGAAAAAAAATTTTTAAATGAAGGAAATACTTAAATTTAAGTTAGATATTAGCAAAAATAAAGATGTAATTCTCTTCCTATTGAAGTTCACAGATTTACCTGAAACCTTTCCATAAATGGATCCAGGTTAAAATCCTCTGAATTAGATTTTTTTTAAAGGAAGGCTGAACACTATGTCCCCTGGGAAAGGAAGTCTCCTGCTCAATAAAGGCTGCCGTTTACAGACCAGAGGAGTAAGAATTGAATCCATTTACTGAGGGTCATCCTGCCTGCTAAAAAGTAAACCAAAAAAAAATGTGCAAAATATGAGACTTTGGGTATGTCTGTCATTTTCCTCAAAAACAGTATGTTCAAGTGAATTCAATGGTAGCCAGGTCCAAATGTCATCGTCCTTGAGGGATAATCATTATAGAAGCTATTCTTGGAGCACTACTGACTTCTTTCCTCTTTCCTTAAGTACCAGAGGGAAGTGAACAGTTTGTAAGCAGTAGGGAAGGCATAGTCAGCTGATAGGTACCAATACACACGCAGAGTAGAGGTCTTCTTCTACTTGCTGACTAGGTTCAGCAATATAGTACATACATGTATATATCTGTATCTATGGATGTATATATATAATATTATATATATAATATATGTAAATATAAAGATTTTTGGCTTCTCAGTAAGGATATTTCCATTTTCTTCTTGAACCAAACTCAAACTTGAAGCAAATGTAAAGGGATAAGCCTTGTATATCTTCCTCAGTCCTATGGGTTATTAATGGATTAAACACTTACCAATCATCTATTATATATACAGTACAGTTCTAGATTCTGGGAGTAGTGAGATATGAAGATTATATAGTTAGAATGTGGACTTTGCCCTCATGAAGGATAGAATCTAGCTGACAGTATCAGGATTGGACTTTTTTTTTTTGTTTGAGAACAGAGGGTTGGGGTGGGGTCAGAAAGAGAGGTACAAAATTGGGTTGTTGGATTTTTATCCATTTAAGTCAATTTCTCTGTACTACCTATATTTTCATATATATATATATATATATATATGTATGTATGTGTGTATACACCCCCCCCACATACATGCGCGAACATCAATTCTGAGTTGGAATGTAAAATCATGCTATATTAGAATCTAGAAACAAAGGGTTAATGGAGTCCCTCAGGGGACCTCTCACCTCAATGGGAAGTTGAGAGACATCATGTAGATAGACCTCTGGTCTTGGGGTCAGGAAGGTTAAAACCTTCCTCAGATGTAGACTGCCTCAGTACGATCGTGGGTCAGTCACTTAGCTTTGATAAGCCTATAATTCTTCATCTGTAAAATGGGGATGTTAAAATAAGCACCCAGCCCTGTGAGGATCAAATGAAATGAAGGATGTAAAATACTTTGACAGTCTTAAAGTGCCATGTAAATGATGGATGTTAGTACTAGTCTCTAGTAGATCCATGAATCATAGAGTAACCAGGCTTCTAACGCAGATTTTGTTGTGGTCCAGTTTAGAGGTTACAGTAGGAGCATAGTGCTGGAGACTCCCTGCTGCTTACAAGCTGTTCACACTTTACTCTGGTATTTAAGGAAAGAGGAAAGGAGTGACCTATGCTCCAAGAGTAGTTTCCATGATGATGCTCCCTCAAGGACAATGACATTTGGACCTGGCCTCCATTGAGTTCACTTGAGCACAAGGTCCCTAAGGAGGGGAATTTAGAGGCCACATAATAGCAACCCCTCATTTTACAGATGAGGAAACTGAGGTTTATGGAGGTTAAGTGATTTGTTTAAGGTCCTATAGGAAGGAAAGAAAGAAGGGAACAAGCATTTATTCAGCCCCTACTATGTGTCAGACACTGTGCTGAGTGCTTTACAAATATCTCATTTGATCCTCACAACATTATGAAGTAGGTGCTTTATTATACCCATTTTACAGTGGAGAAAACCACAGGGTCATACAGGTAGTAAGTGACTGAGACTGGATTTGAACTCGGGTCTTTTTGACTCCAGGCCCTCTACACTGTATACCACCTATTCTGGCACAATGGTATGGGGAGAATCAGAGCAGCAAGGTTTGAATTTAGACTCTCGGGTTCCAGAACTAGTACTCTTTTCACAGTACATGGTGCTGCTATCACAAGCAATGTCACTCTCCTGTTCCAGTAGTACACCACCTAAGGCTGCCTCCCATCAATGCCTTCTCCCACCTCAATCTTTCTCCTTCTGCACTCCACCAGAAAATGACCCACTTTCTTCAAGATGTCATAGACCCACCTTAGGCTGAAACATCCCAACCTCACCTGAGAGTCCAGGGTTTGCTATGATCCAGTTCCTAGGATGCTGAGACTATCTTTTTCACATATACCATTCTTAGCCTCTTTACAACTCAATTTCCAGTTTAAAAGGGTGCCGCTTATAAACCAGCAAATACAGCAAGTGACTAATTAGCCAAATTAATGAGGGCTTGTTTACTTGAAGTCCCCAGTGCCCTTGGAACTAGGGATGTTTCCTTATTACAATCTGCAAGTGGTTTCCTCCAATTAATTTTTAACATACGGCTGTTGCCTATTCTCAGTAATATGTAATATCCTAATACTTCAAAGAGCTTTGCAAACATTAACTCATTAATCCCCACAGGGAAGCACAGAGAGACTGAAACAAAAGGTGCTCATGGTGCTTTTTGTCAACAGGACTTTGATGGGCTGATCTCTCAGAGAGCTTTACAAACTGTAGCCTATTGATCCAGCAGGAGATTCAGAAAGATCAAGTATTAATGTCCATTTCTATGGGGAGAAGGAAGAAAAGGAAAGCATAAATATATTAAAGGCTATGCTGTAGATTTTAGAATGGGACAATGAGAGAGGAAAGAGAGACAGAGAGAGAGAGAGACAGAGAGAGAGAGAGACAGAGAGAGAGAGAGACAGAGAGAGACAGAGACAGAGAGACAGAGAGAGAGACAGAGAGAGAGAGAGAGACAGAGACAGAGAGAGACAGAGAGACAGAGAGAGACAGAGAGACAGAGAGAAAGAGAGAGACAGAGAGAGAGAGAGAGACAGAGAGAGAGACAGAGAGAGAGAGAGAGAGAGAGAGAGAGAGAGAGAGAGAGAGACAGAGAGACAGAGAGAGACAGAGAGACAGAGAGAAAGAGACAGAGAGAGAGGGGGGGATAGACTAGGTAGAGAAATATCCAGGACAGGATAACAAGGGTTTTGCTGAAGGATGCCAAGATTTAGAAGGTACCAATGCACCATCCAGAGCTACATTTCAATCTCCCAGGAGCTGCACCCCCAAGCTCCAAACCTTTACCCATACCTCTTCAATAGGAGCAATCACTTAGCAGGATAGAAAGCTTGTGGTGTCCAGGGGCATGGTTCTTTCCTACTGTGGTCACGCTTTTGCCCTTATTGTCCCAGGAACAAGCCTGTCTAACTATGACTGAATTTCAGAGATTCTGATTCTTAGTCTACGGAGGAAGAAAGCTTTTGAAGGAACATAAAATCTAGACTATTCTCATGCACTAAGAAGTGAGAGGTAGGAGTAGAAAATTTCATCGCAGTTCTTCCTGCAGTTGTTAATATCATACTTTCTTTTTAGAAGTTTGGTTTGCTTCTTGCCTGGACTATTTTAATAACCTCAAAATAAAAAAAGAAGGAAATTTACATAACTCTGTTGTATATTTGAAAGGAATAGCAAGTTGTACATAGTAGAATTGCAGTTTCATGTGCAATCATCTTTTTTTGTTGTACTATGTTATGGAAATGTATCTTTTATTCCATAAATTAAAAAAAAAAACAGTCTTTAATTTCTTCTCTAAGTCAATTGCCCTGACTGTCAAACCTATTTTTCTACAGCATAGCACAAGGTGATGATGGCATTCTTCCCAAGAATCTTTAGTGACTCCCCATTGTCTCTGGAATAAAATTCAAAGTCCTTAGTTTGGCATTTAATGCCCTTCACAATTTCCTGGATGCTTTTCTAGGTTGATTTCACAAGAAGGAGTTATGTAGAGACTGGGAGGACATCTGTTTTGACAGGAGTGGGCCAAGAGGCGCCTAGAGAAAGGAAATGATTTGCCCAAGGTCTCCAAGCCAGTAAGTAGGTAAGGTAGTATGTGAATCTATGATTAGCTGTTCTAAAAAAAAATATCAATATTAGGTCCGAAGTGAATTTGAAAATTCTAGAAGGATTCTTATTTCCTGAGTTCATCTCCATTGCATTTAGATTTCTCTGTGAAGTCAGTAAGTATCTTATGCATATAAGTAAAAGAGAATCATAGAATTTAGAGCTAGAGAGAATCTTAGGGATCATCTAATTAAAAAAATTTAATTAAAAATATACATTTATTTATATTTATTCATATTATTTATTTTCCTCAATTGCATGTAAAAAGATATAAAAACAATTTCTTTTTTTTTTTTACTTTTTGGAGGGGAGAAGGCAGGACAATTGGGGTTAAGTGACTTGCCCAAGGCCACATGGCTAGTAAGTGTTAAGTGTCTGGGGTCGGATTTGAACTCAGGTCCTCTTGACTCCAGGGCTGGTGCTCTATTCACTGCACCACCTAGCCTCCCCCAAAACAATTTTCAACATTTTTAAATTTAAATTTCTTCACCCACCTCATTTAGAAGGCAAGCAATTTGACATAGGCCATACATGTGTAGTCATACAAAACATATTTCCATATTAGTCATGTTGTAAAAGAAAGCATAGACCATAATTAAAAAAAACCTCCAAGAAAAATAAAGTAAAAAACCTATGCTTTGATCTGTATTCAAACACCATTAGGTCTTTCTCTGGATATGGATAGCATTTTTCATTATAAATACTTCAGAGTTGTCTTGGATCATTACATAGCTGAGAATAGCTAAGTCGTTCACAGTTGATTATTAACTTTTTTTTTTTAATAATATGTGTATCCCAACCCCCCTTGGCAGTATGGTGAAACCTAAGGGACCTTTCTCAGAACAACATGTTAAATGTATAAAATACATAGGAGTACAAAGGAAACCCATTGTATTGAAACATAGTTATGAAAATATGACAAAAATGTCACTGATTTCCAGATTCCTAGACCCTTGATCCATTCCCTTTGTTTTTAATTGATAAAGAAATTGATGCCCAGAGGGAAAATGACTTGCCCAGGGTCACCCAGCTAATAAGTAGCTAAGGCAGTCTGTGAATTCCTGTCCTCTCATTACAAATCCAGGAATCTTTCAACTACACTGAACTGCTACTCAGGAAGCCAGATCACTATGCTTGCCAGATGCCTGTTTACATGGGATTATATTTTAATGTCTTTTGCTCCAACCAGGTCAGTACACTTCTTGTATGTAGTACTTTTAAATGTTCTCTTTGGAATTTTCCCTGGGAATGGATAAAAAAATTGTACATAAACATAGCAGAATTTTGTTCCACTGTAAGAAAAGCAACAAATATAAGGCACAGAGGGAAGCATGAGAAGATTTATATTAACTGATGCAAAGCAAAGTAAGCAAAACTAGCAATGACTAGAGAAATGTAAATGACAAGCATGACCAAGGAGATTGAAACTATCTGCTGTGTGATCATGATGGTGAAAGTTGGCCAGAGGAAGAGCCACGAGTCTGCATCTCCTTCCCTTCTTTGAAGAGATGGAGGACTATGGCTATGGAACACCATGTGCCATCAGACTTCATTGATGTGTTGGTTAATTTTGCCAAGTTCCTTTTATTTCTGTCTCTTTCTGCTTTATTTTTTACTATAAAGGATAACTGTCTGAATGGGAGAGGGGAAAGATTAGGGATCTAGGGGGAAATGAAGTAATAGAATAAGATACCTCCCTTTTTCCTTTTCTGGAATATTCTTCCCCCTTGTGGTTATCCAGATTTTATCCCTCCTTCAAGACAATACTAATTCACATAACCTTTCTGAACCTTTCCTTGGTTGACTAATCAGCCTGTAATGGTTTTTTTTTCCTCCTCTGAACTACTGGACAATTTGCTACTTTGGCTGCTGATTGGACATTTACTATATTCTTAATTGTTCTGACAAATGCACATAACTTGTTTCTGCAACTAGATCATGAGCTCCTTGAGGGCAAGAATCATCTCTTATGATGCTTTTTGTACAACAAGAATTCTTAACTGGGATCCATGGGCTCTATCTATCTATCTATCTATCTATCTATCTATCTATCTGTCTATCTATCTGTCTATCTAACAAACTATATTTCAATATATTTGCTTTCCTTGGTAGTCCTATGCATTTCATATAATGCATTTAAAAATATTCCTTGAGGAGACTTTCATAGATTTTTCCAGATTTCTGAAGTGGCCCATGATACAAAAAAGGTTAAGAACTTCTGATACAGCTTATATACATTATCATCAATTAATAATTTGTTTGTTAATCTGTTGAGAAGCATGAGTAAATTTTTTTTTTGAAAAGGGGATTAATTGGACTAGTGAGATAGGTCTGGTATATCAAGGCACAGAGACAGAATTCCATCTCAATTCATCTAACCACAGGGTTTATTGATCATTTGCAAACCAATTCAGACAAAGGATGAATTGTTTCAGTGCTTTGTGAGATCTTGATATTGGCTTGGCTATCCAGGACATTTTAGGTTGGTTCTAAATGGCCTGTGGATGTTAAGGTTCATGGAGATTTATCCTGAAGTAAACAAAGTGTGATGGAACCGTTTACAGAGGCATCTACCTATAGGTAGATAGCATCAGGTATCTTTGTATATACTAACCATAAGTGGGTAGAAGAAGGACAGACATAAGGGTTGGAAGAATTCCTTTTGAGTCAGCATCTGTATCTATTAGACTCAGTCTATTCTAGTTATTTTTGTTGATGTACACTCCTCTTCCCTGAGGGTAAGGAGATGGGAAGAAGGGGGAGCCAATTAAATAATAAACATTTATTAAACACTATGTATTCTAGGAGTTATGTTAGACATTGGGAATACAAAAACAAAAATGAAACATTTCTTGCCCTCAGGAAACTTCCCATTTTTTTAAATCAGGGAAACTATATTTGTAAGTAAACAAAATATATACACAGTTATGTCAAGTAAAATTTCCTGGGAGATGGGGGATGGCAATCAACCAGTGATGGGTGGTTCAGAAGAAAGGCCTTTTAGAGGAGCTCATGCTGGAATTTTGTTTTTAAGAGATTTATGGATCACAATCAACCAAATGAGCATTTATTAAGTTTCATCTCTGTGCTCGTGCTAAGTGGCTGAAGATACAAAGGCAAAAATGAAACAATCCCTATGCTAAAGGAACTTATATTTATTGGAGGAAATAATATACACACATATAATTAACACTTATATACATATAATATTGTAATGTAATGCCAAGCAAAGGCAACTTCCCAGGTTCAAAATACCAGCATAGGTGCTCTCTATTTTATTCAGTGACAAACCAAGAACAGAGAAGATCAAAACATGACATCATTCAAAATACAGCATTTACTAAGTGTGATTAAATAATCTCCAAGTACTACCCCACCCCAGGACCTTCCAATCATTCAATCAATTACAAAGTCCCAGTTCTAAATACTACTCCACCCCTAGGCTATACCTTCATTTAGTCCACCACAAAACCCCTCTTCTCAAATGGAGATTAGTTTCCAAACATAGGTAAAGTACCTTCATTTGTCAATCACAGAGCACAATAAGGTCAAAAGCATTACATTATGGCGTAGTCTGTAAGGAGTACAAAGCATAGTGCCTCTATTTGTTCCAGGATCCATGGCCATTTAGATTGAGATTGTAAGGTCAAGGATCCTGGAGGGGTGGAATGTGATAGTAATGGCAATTAAAGATTCCCCTGTATTGGTTTGGTTTTCAAATTGATTGTGTTAAAACCCAGAGTTTGTTAATCCCACCTGTGGGATGGGCTTGTTGATGTGAAAAGAAAGTCCTGAACTGGGAGGAGCTGGTGAGGTAGATTTGGAGAGACACTAGAGAGAGGCGGAAGATCTTTTTTGGAAGCAGCACCTCGTGGAGAGAGAGAGAGACTAAGAGAATTGCTGGTGGCCGCTTTGAATTGCCCTGGACTTTTGAGACCTGCCCCCTGAGCTGCCAAGGACTGAGGAGACATGGCTGTTTTGCTGGTACTTTGTCTGTCTGTTTTGACGTTGTTTTGCCAGATTTGTCCACTGGTGAAAGACAGTCCTTTTGTTGAAGAAGTCCTGGAACCTGGCTGTTCGCTAAGAAGGCCTGCGACTGTCCTGCAGACAGAGAGTGAATACTGTCCACTGGTGAGGGACAGTACTGTTGTTGCAGGGGTCTGGAGACTGTCCTGCAGACAGAGTGAATACTGTCCACTGGTGAGGGACAGTGCTGTTGTTGCAGGGGTCTGGGAGCCTTTCTGTTGGTTCAGAAGCCCTGAAGAAGGATTTTCTTGTTGTATGTTTACAGAAATCCTGGGAGAGGGCTTTGCTAATGTGTTCAGGGGTTCTAGGACTGTTCTACAGACAGAGGATGAATTCATGAAGGGACTGGCAATGTATCTTATGGCTTTGCTAAGCCTTGTCTCCCCAGGAACTAAGATTGCTGAGAACTTGCCTCGTGTCAAGATGAAGAAAAGACCTCCATTTGAGTATTAAGTGCTGTGTTTAAACTTGATGTAACTCTGGGGTAGATTCAATTGTGATCCAGGGGTGGGGAACTTTTGACCTTATTGTGCTCTGTGATTGACAAATGAAGGTACTTTACCTATGTTTGGAATCTAATCTCCATTTGAGAAGAGGGGTTTTGTGGTGGACTAAATGAAGGTATAGCCTAGGGGTGGAGTAGTATTTAGAACTGGGACTTTGTAATTGATTGAATGATTGGAAGGTCCTGGGGTGGGGTAGTACTTGGAGATTATTTAATCACACTTAGTAAATGCTGTATTTTGAATGATGTCATGTTTTGATCTTCTCTGTTCTTGGTTTGTCACTGAATAAAATAGAGAGCACCTATGCTGGTATTTTGAACCTGGGAAGTTGCCTTTGCTTGGCATTACATTACAAATATATACACACAAACATATATTTCATATATGTAATTACTTATTTGAGGGGGATGACATTAATAGCTTGGAGATGTGATTAGGAAAGATCTCATATCAGAGAATTTTAGAATCAATTGATCAGCAAGCATTTATTAATCACTTATTGTATGAGCTAGGCACTGGAGAGGTGACCAAAAAAGCCCCAAACAGTTCCTTCCCTCAAGGGATTTATATTTTACTAGGGGAAAGAACACAAACATATTTAAATAAATAGTATAAATGTATATGTATTATACAAATACATATACAGTTATCCCTTCCCCATTGTGGTTTTGATATATTGTAGGTTGGCATAAGAAATGAAATGGGAATTTGGGGAGAGTTTTATGGAAGCCATAAATGACACATGAAGGCCATAAGATGACACTGAAAAAGTTTAGAAACTCAGAAATGCATAAAATATATGTATAGTATTGTAAAATACCAACATATTTTATCTTTTGATACCATAATAATTCTGACTTCACTGGTAGAAAGGGGAGGGCCAAAATATTTTTACATGAATTTTCCAGATCACAGAGATGCTACACTCCTAACCCTTGTGATGTGGAAGAGATAACTGTACTAAGTAAATACAAAGAACCCCAAATGATAAATGGTCAAAGGATATGAATAGGCAGTTTTCAGATGAAGAAATCAAAGATATCTATAGGCGTATGAAGAAGTGTTCTAAATAACTTTTGATTAGAGAAATGCAAATTAAAGCAAGTCTGAAATTCTACCTCACTCCAATCAGATTGGCTAAAATGACAAAGAAAAAGAAAAGTGATAAATGTTGGAGAGGATGTGAGAAAATTGCAGTGCTAATGCGCTGTTGGTGGAGCTATGAACTGATGCTACTGTTCTGGAGCTTTGCCCAAAGGGCTATAAAGCTGTGTATACCCTTTGATCTAGTAACACCACTACTAGGTCTGTATTCTAAAGAGATAATGAAAAAGAGAAAAGGACTACATGTGCAGAATATTTATAGCAGCCTTATTTCTGGTGGCAAAATATTGGAGATTGTGGGGAAGTCCATCAATTGGGGAATGGCTGAACAAGCTGTGGTATATTAAGGTAATGGAAGACTATTGTTCAATAAGAAATGATGAACAGGTAGATTTTAGAAAAACCTGGAAAGACTTATATGAACTGATGCAAAATGAAATAAGCAGAACCAGGAGAACATAGTACATAGTATTAGCAACACTGTGATAATCAGCTATGAATGACTCAGCTCTTCTCAGCAACACAATGATCTAAGACAAGTACAAAGGACTCAAAGGAAAATGCTACCCACATCTAGATAAAGAACTGATGGACTCTGACTGCAGATCAAAGCACATTTTTTCAGTTACTTTATTTTTTTATTGTGTTTTCCCTTTTGATCTGTTTTTTTCTTACACAACTGTGATAAATATGGAAATATGTTTTACATGATAGCCCATGTATAAAATACATCAAACTACCTACCATTTTCAGAAGAAGGGAGGTGAAGGAGGGCAGGAGAAAAATTTGAAACTCAAAATCTTGTAAAAATGAATGCTAAAAATTTTCTTCATACGTAATTGGGGAAAAATTCTATTGACAAAATGTAAATACAAAGAAGGAACATATACTGGGCATCTAGTCCAACCCATAGTATGATAATCAAAGGCATTCTCTATTGCAATGGGGAAGAACCAACTCTGGGCATATAAAGCCAAAAATGAAACAAGTCCTGTCTCTTTGGGGAACAATATATTCTTGTGAAAGTAAATAAAAATGCACAAAATCAATACAACTTAAATGATATCACATTGGGGGTGGAGTAGCCCTAATGACTGGGGAGATAAGGAAGGGTCTCATATATGAGACAGTACTTGAGCTAAACCTTGAAGGGGTGGAGCCAAAGTTTCTGAGAGGCAGAGGTCATGAAGGATAACAGGTATGGAAAAGGCTGGGCAAAGGCAGCATGGAGATTGTCACGAGCAGAATTGAGTTGGCCGGCTTGAATGGCCAGTTAGAGTTCATGAGTGGGGGTGATGAAATCACTTTGAAAAGATAGATTAGAGTCAGATTGTGTAGGCTTTTAAATGCCAAACAGAGGAATTTTTATCTTATCCCCAAAGCCATATAGAACCAGTGAAGTATTACATAAAGCAGCTGGGGCTTTACTTGCCATATGGGCCTAAAACTTCTTTGCATGTATCACTCAAAGATCATTTTTTCCTTCTTTTTTTTTTTTGCTTTTTTTGGGGGGGAGGGCAATTGGGGTTAAGTGACTTGCCCAAGGTCACAAGGCCAGTTTTTGTGTTAAGTGTCTGAGGTCGGATTTGAACTCAGGTCCTCCTGACTCTAGGGCTGGTGCTCTATTCACTGCACCACCTACCTGCCCCCCTAATTTTTTCCTTCTTGAATATATTAGAGCAACGTGTCAAAGACCTGTGAGTCCATGAGTATGTGAACTCACAATGTGCAAAACGCTACCATCTAGAATGTACTGTCTTAGAAAGTTGCCTGAGACTCAGAGAACTTAAGCTGCTTACCCATGGTCACAGGCTTTGACACCAAAATGTGTCCAAAGTGGGATTTGGATCTAGTTCTTCCTAACTGTGAATCCAGCAGACATTTCCTCTGAGGAAAAGCAGTGAAAGTAGAGAAGTGCTTTGTAAATCTGATCTGATAACTTGGTTGGCATCTAATATCTTCCCTATGACAAACCCCTAGGCCCAGATCCCCAGTGTCAGAGCACCCCTTAGCTATCTTCTTTACAAAGTTGTGCTTTCTTTCATTTGACATGTTTTTATTATTATTAATACAACTGTGGAAGCTACATATATATTAGAACAAAAGCATCTATTTCAGATAATCAAACCTATAAATCTTGTAACTGTTCTCATACATCCAATTAGTTGAGTCTCCTCTGGCTAACTGGAACTTTCATGTGGTACAAACAGGGGAGATGGAGACTTGCAGTGATGAGGAGGTCTTGGTAACAGCATCCCAATAACCAAAGCTATGACTAGTATGAGATGCATGTGCTTTAGTGTTAGTAAATATGTCTAGGAGGGTGGTGGAAGCAGTATATTTCATTTTGAGGAGGGGATTTTTCCATGTGTCTTCCCCTGTGCTGGCTGTAATCTTTGATAGCTAGCATTTATATAATACTTTAAGTTTTACAAAACACTTCATATATGCTCTCTCATTTGATCCTCACAACCATCCTGGGAGGCTGGTGCTTTAATTTTTCCCATTCTACAGATAAGGAAACTAAGACTGAGTTTTTTTTTTTTTTTTTCAGTTTTGTTCAGTTGTTTCCGTCGTGTCTGTCCCTTTGTGATCGCATTTGGAAGTTTTCTTGGCAAAGATACTGGAGTGGTTTGCCATTTTCTTCTCCAGCTCATTTTACAGATGAGAAAACTGAGGAAAACAGGGTTAAGTGACTTGCCCAGAGTCACACAGCTAGCAATTGTCTGTGGCCACATTTGAATTTTGGTCTTCCTGACTATAAATGTCGTGCTCTCTCCTCTATGCCACCACAAGGTGTTCCAAGACTTGCCTTGTGACTGTCTGATGGATGACTTTCCCTTTCTTGGCATGAGTGGACCCATGGTAGGGTTGTTTTTATTCTACTCTTGTCATTGTGACACTTGCCTTTAGACTCTCCTCTTTACTCCATCCCACATGAAACTGTCCCAGGTTGAGTTTTGTCTACTTATTTCTCTGCCAAGAATGATGGTAGCTAATGGGAAGAAGATATCTTTCCAATCTTATTGAATGTCTATGCATGCATTTCTCTACTTAAACTTAGCAAACTGGCTTTCTAGCTCAGACATGACCCTCCATCTCCCCACTCCATGCCTTTTCATTGGCTGTCTCCTGTGCTTGGAATACCTTCTCTCTCCCCCTCCAACTCTTCTTAATTATTTCCTTTTAATCCTGTTTGTAGCTTGTTTGTACGTATCTATATGCTTGTTTTCTCCTCCATTAGATTGTGAGCTCCTTGAGGGCAGGGCAATAAACCCTCAAAATTAATAAACTTATTAACTGACTGGTTGGGTCTTTCCCAGTCTCTAGTTTCCTTCAAGATTGAGTTCAAGTGCCACGTTCTATATGGCACCTTTCCTGATCCCCTACTAGTTTGCTAGGGCCTCCCATCCAGACCCCTTCTACCTGCATACACATATAAATGTTCTGTATATAGAATACTGAAAGACAGACTCAAAGAATCAAGATTTCAAATGCTTTGTGAAGAAGTAGAAACATTATCAGCAATACACAAGCCTTGTCAATGTTCTTTCTATTCAGGTTTCAAAATCTGATTTGTATGCATTTATATATGTATGTGGATATGTATGGATGCATGTATACACACATGCATATTGTGTTGCTAGATTGAATGCAAGCTACTAGAGGGCATGGGTTGAGGGTTGTTTGTTTTGTGTGTGTGTGCATGTGTGTGTGTGTGTGCACGTCTTTTATTCTCTTTACCCGGTACAACTCCTGGCACATGACTTGTGCCTAATAAATACTTGTTGATTGATTGATTGAAGGTACAAATGTTTCCAAGTCCTTACCAGTGCTCGTTTGAATCCCTAATAAGACAATGCTTTTAGCCTGTATGCTGATTTCTTCATTAGTGTTTGTTGTTGATGTGCTCATCAGTGCATTAGGACATTTGCAATGACCTTCTTAGAGCCACTGACATTCGATTGTCCAGAAGCTGAGTAGTTTCTTCACCTGAAAGCCAAGGGATTACTTCCTTTGTTAAGGACTCTCTCCACATTCCACACCTACATTGGGATGATGCTCTGTTGCCTTGCCTGCAGCACCAGATCTCTCTCTCTCCCTCCCTCCCTCCCTCTCCCTCTGTCTCTGTCTCTGTCTCTGTCTCTCTCCCTCTCCCTCTTGTTCTCCCTCTCCTCCCTCTCTCCCCTCTCCCTCTCTCTCTGCCCCTTCCCCTCTTGTGCACCTTACAAGCAATCTGCACAGGAAATATAATGCAGTAAACATGAGACTGACAGGCGATGATTTCCTATTTTTAGTTTTATCTTGATATTGGATTCCCTGGACAAAATATAATTAAGACAGTTTGATTCTTGACTATTTGAATATTGTAAACTGAACCTGAAGCACTTCCCTGAAAAACCCCATATCCCCTGAACTTTCTAGGGGCCAAGACAGTACCCTGCAGGATCACATGGGTTTGGTTTCCATTTGGTGGACATCAACATTTGATTTTAACCAGCAAACTTCATAAATGTATTTTTTATCACTGAGAATAATCACTTTTGGACATCTGGGATCCTGGCTTCTATTGAATTAAAATTTACCACATGCTTTTAATGTTGTGTTTTAAAAGCTCTGTTTTTTCGACAGCCGAATTTCCTCTGAATTCTTTTGTGTGCGTAATAACATGCTGAGCCAGCCTGGGAAGTGCTTAGATCGGGTTTTGAAACCTGAATAGAAAGAATGTTGACAAGGCTTGTGTATTTGCACATTTCTCTCCTGATATTGTTTCTCCTTCACACCCCTTTTTCACAAAGCATTTGAAATCTTGATTTTCTGAATCAGTCTTTTAGTATATATACAGAACAAGGTAGAATTTTGGCTGGTTACTTTCATATATAAATCATACTCTCAGAGATATTTCTTTAATATCCATATTGTTTTTCACAGTTATAATTAGAAAATAATTGTGCAAAGCTGTCCATTCTATATATGTCAATCGTTTTACATATTCCTTTCAACAAGAAACTCAGCAATGGTATATGAAAAAGCTGTTCAGTTGTTTTCAGTTATATCTGACTCTTTATGACCCCATTTGGGGTTTTCTTGGCAAAGATACTGGAGTGGTTTGCCATTTCCTTCTCTAGTTCATTTTATAGGTGAGGAAACTGAGGCAAACAGGGTTAAATGACTTGCCCAGGCTCACATAGCTAGTAAGTATCTGAGGTTGTATTTGAACTCTTCCTGACTCCTGGAACCTTCTTGACTCCAGGCCTGGTACTCTATCCACTGTCCTACCTAGCTGCCCACAAGAACAAAAATATGAAAACATGATGTTGGTGTAATTGTCCATCCATGCAGAGCAAGTTTGTAGATAAGGACAATTCTCTTTCCAAAAGTTTATTTATTTCAGTCCATGCCTCTCGAGTTTATTAGGGTACAAACTCAAGGAGTGTATTCCATCCCGGCTTCCCAAATATATGGAGGCCAGTTAGTCTGGGTGCTACAGGTAGGTCAGTGGCTTTGGGGAGAGAAGATCAAAAGTAGAAGTGTCACTAAAGAGTGGCAAAAACAAGGAGGTAGAAGTGGACACGACCGCTTATTCTACACTGAAACACGAGACAGTTGGAAGATGGGGTGGCTCCTTCCCATCCCAGCCCTGCTCCTGGTATCTGACTTCCTGCTGTCTCTTCCTAACTCATTCCCTCAGTGCCTGAGGCCTCCTCACCCTAGAATATCCAACTCTCTCTGGATTGTCTCAACTTGGAGCATCTCTCTTTAACACCTGTCTCTTTCTCTCATTGGTGAGTTCCTTCTAGAGTCTCCATTTTGTGGAGGGGCCCAGGCTTCCATTCATTCTTCTCCTGGTCCTCTTCCTGGCTTCTAACTTCAAAACAATGTGCCAGCACTGTGTACCTTCTCCTTTCACCTCTCAGGTTCCTTTTGTGTGCTATCTTCTCCCATTAGAGTTGTAAGCTCTTGGAGGGCAAGGACCTTTCTTCTGTTCTTTTGTTTGTATCCACAGCACTTAGCACAGCACCTACACATAGTAAATGCTTAAATGCTTGTTTCTTTCCTTCCTTCCTTTATGCCAGGGGATGGAAATTAAAGGGCTCCTTTCTCTCTGCCTCCACACTGCCTGAGGTTAATTGGTAGTTTAAAAAACAAAAACCCAACCCAAGCAAAATCACTTTTAATTCTGGGGTGGGAAATGAGGACAGGAAGTAAAACCAACTATTAATTTGAAAAAAGAAACTGAAGTTTGGTTCAAGGACTTGGATGTTTATTAGTTGTGAACATGGGCAAATCATTAAACTCTCACTTTTCTCATCTGTAAGATGAAGATGAAAATATTTCACTGCTTATCTCATAGAGTTGTTGTAAGGGAGACTCTTTGCAAACTATAAGACCAATTGAATGAAATGTGGTAGGCTGGGGAGGGGTATTGTTATTTTTGGCTTTGAGTTACAAATAAACTAGCCCAACTAGTAAAAAACACCATGATCTTCCTGATTTTGTTTTGTAACCCAGAATGAGACAGATTTGGAAATCAATGATTTGCTTTTCGTGAGTGATTATGATTATCTACTATTGATTCTTGGGGGTATCCCAACCTCTATCTCAGTATAATCATAGAATAGCTTTTGGTCTTCCTGATAATTTTTCATCACCATGAGTTCTTTTCTTTTTCAAGTCATTCTGTGGGCATACAGAAAGGTAGAAGACCTTCTCCCTTTCTTCTTCTCCCCTCCCCTAAATGTAGTATTTCCCTAGCCCTAATCCTAAATGCTACCTGCTGCAAGAGGTGGAAGACAGAATACCTAAAATCCCTCTTATCAGTGGTATTGCCTGATAATGTAGTTGAATGAGAGGCCCATTGAGCTGTTTTATCAGAACATACATTACACTTTTTTTTCTGATTTAGAGGGGATCTCAGTGGCCATTTAGGACAAACCTGAAAAAGAATCCCCTTTCCAACTTATCCAACATGTGATCATCCAGCTTTTCCTTGAAGATCTCCAAGGAGGAAGGGCTTCTACTCTCTCCTGAGGCAGTTTATTTTCACTTTTGATAGCCCTTCTTGTTAAGGCTAACATCAAATGTGATTTTTCCTCTTTGAAACTTCTGCCAATTACTCCTAGTTCTACTCTATGGGGCCAACTGGGGCAAGTTTAATCTTTGACTTTGATACCTCTTCTTTAGACAACTGTACAAAACTATATGTTGTAGAGATTATGCCAACTTGCATCGGTGCTAATGACATTACAGATCAAGTCCTTATTCTAACTCCTGACTTTCTATCAGGAATACATTTAATTTGATTAATCATTGAATTGACATGCATTGTCAAAGAGCAGAGAGCCAGGGGTCAGGGAACAAGTCCTGGGAGGGGAGCAGAATTCAGTGCATTGTCTTGAGGAGGCAATATTATGGTAAAGCTGAGGAGCCAAATACAGTATGAAAATATGGAATGCCTAGGAGAAGGGAATCCTGAAAATAGGAGTGGAGGGCTGCCAAAGATTATTTTGTCTATTTCACAGTTCTACCTCCATGCTGAGACAGTGGAAGTCCTGGGGTAGTACTGTTTCTGGCACCTCCTCAATTCATTCTTTGTAACAAAGTCAATGATGGAGTGACAGAGAATTTCCTTCTTGCCACAGTTTTCTTGCAAGAGAAAGACAAGGTCTCTTGTCTCTGGTGTGGTACACTTCACCTATAATCCTCATTAACAGAATACAAGTGTCTACTGTACTCAGCCAGACTGTACATACATTTATGATTTCAAGCATCTAGGGAAGTCAGCAAAACTATATTCGAACAATGTAACATGCATAGACTTTGGTGATAAAGTGGATAGAGCAGTGAGCCTTGAGTTAGGAAGAACTGAATTAAAATATGGCCGTAAGTACTTACTAGCTGTGTGACCCTGGATGAGTTACTTAACCTTGGTTTGCCTCAGTTTCCTCATATGTAACATAGGGTAATAGCACCCACCTCCCAGGCTTGTTGTAAGGCTCAAATGAGATAATTGTAAAGCACTTAGCACGGAGCCTTATGTATATAGTAAGCACTATATAAGTGTTTGCTATTATTGTGATGATGATGGTGATAATGATGAATGGGAAAGGATCTTAGTGAACATTTGGTTCCATTCCTTTATTTTATAGATAAGGAGTCTGACACAATATTTGAATGGTTTGCCCTTTAGTGTTTGTGAGTCAATGCACATATCTGCCAGATTCCTAGATATAGTGTGTGAGAGGGTGATGGGAAGGAAGTCCAGATGTTAAGAGTTTTGAGTTGTTTTAGAAAGATGACTCCAATAGCTGTGTGAAGGATGCATTGAGAGGGAGATAAATGAGTCAAGAAGACCAGTTAGGAGCTTAAAGTACTACTATTGCTGCTGCTGCTGCTGTTGCTGATACTACTACTACTACTACTACTATTACTTCTGCTGTTGCTGCTACTACTGCTACTACTACTATTACTTCTGCTGTTGCTGCTACTACTGCTATTACTATTACTACTACTACTACTGCTGCTGCTGCTGTTGCTGCTGCTACTATGACTACTACTGCTGCTACTACTACTATTGTTACTACTTGGCTATTACCTTGATGGTAATGACCAAAGACAATGACAGCATTTATATAGGTTTGCAAAATGCTTTACATATGTTACCTCATTTGATCCTTACAACAAGGCTGAGAAGCATGTACAATTATTACCCTCATTTTGTAGATGAGGAAACTGAAACTGAGAGAAATTAAATAACTTGTTCAAGATCACACAGCTAGGGGCGGCCAGGTAGCACAGCAAGTAGGGGCACCAGCTTCAGTGTCAGGACTACTTGGAGATCAAATCCCAGGCTCAGATACTCAGCACCACACCCAGAAACACCTGGCCATGTAACCTTGAGCAAGTTACTTAACCCCAATTGCTTTTTAAAAAAAATAAAAAAAAAAGATCACACAGCTAAATGTCTGAGGCTGGATTTGAACTCAGGTCCTCCTGGCTCCAAGTCTGGCACTCTATCCATTGTGTAATTATAGCCTAGGCAAGAGGTAAAGAATACCTGGACAATATTAATTGAAGTAGGATTTAGAAAGAGTTGAGAAATAGGAGAAGTGTTTCCAAGATATAATTGATAGGACTTCACAGATGATTGCACATCAAGGGTGAAAGAAGAGAAAGTTAAAGATGTTCTGAATTTAGGTACCTGAGCAACTGGGAGGATAATAGATGACATTTATGTAGCATTTTTTTTTTCTTTTTGGAGGGGGAAAGTCAGGGCAATTGGGGTCAAGTGACTTGCCCAAGGTCACAAAGCTAGTGTGTGTGTGTTTGTGTGTGTGTGTGTGTGTGTGTGTGTGTGTGTGTGTTAAGTGTCTGAGGCTGGATTTGAACTTAGGTGCTCCTGACTCCAGGACTGCTGTTCTATTCACTGCGCCACCTAGCCACCCCATTTATGTAGCATTTTAAGGATTGCAAAGTGACAATAACCTTGAGAAGTAGTATTATTATTGTTCCCATTTTATAAATAAGGAAACTGAGGCTGACAGAGGCTAAGTGACTTAACCTAATGTTAATCAGCAAATGTCTAATTTACTGATTTAAATGGTTGTCTAAGCAGAAATTGAGAAATTAGGTGAATAGGGAAGATTTTGGGGCGATATATAGAGCTTCATATGAGGTATTTTGAACATATTGAGCATCAAATTCAAGCAGGACATTGAGATGTAGGATTAGAGCTCTTTACATTGCCTGGGGATCTCCTTCTCTCTCAATCTTTCTCTCTCTCTCTTTCTCCCTCTCTCCCCCCCCCTCTTTCTCCTCTCACCCTCTCTCTCTTTCTCTCTCTCTGTCTCTGTCTGTCTCTCTCTCTGTCTCTGTCTCTCTCCCTCCCTTTCTCTCTCTCTCCCTCTCTCTCTTTCTCCCTCTCTTTCTCTCTCTCTTTTTCCCCCTCTCTCTCCCTCTCTCTTCCTCTCTCTCTTTCTCCCCCCTCTCTCCCTCTCTCTCTGTTTCTCCCTCTCTCTTTCTCCCTCTCTCTCTCCCTCTCTCTCTTTCTCCCTCTCTCTCTGTCTCCCTCCCCCTCTCTCTCCCTCTCTCTCTCTTTCTCCCTCTCTCTCTCCCTCTCTCTCTGTCTCCCTCCCCCCTCTCTCTCCCCCTTTCTCTCTGTCTCCCCCTTCTCTCTGTCTCCCCCCCTCTCTCTCAATCTCTCTCTTTCTCCATCTCTCTCTCCCTCTCTCTCTTTCTCTTTCTCTCTCTCCCCCTCTCCCTCCCTCCCTCTCTCTCTCTGTCTCTCTCTGTCTCTTTCTCTGTCTCTCTGTCTCTGTCTCTCTCTCTGTCTCTGTCTCTCTCTGTCTCTGTCTGTCTCTCTGTCTCTCTCTCTCTCCTGTACTAGGTGAATATACACATTCCACATTTTTGTCATTCTCTAATGTCAATACTCAACTGATTATCAAAAAAATTATCTCAGCAGCTGCATTTGCGAAAGAGTCCTTTTCAATTTTAACATATACATGGGAGACATCTTGATTCAGGAGAGCCCTCAAGGTTGTACTTTGTTTATTGAGTACCTAGAAAATGCTTTAGTCATCAGATATCTCTTCACCAAGAAAAGAGACGTGGCAGCTATGTTTAGTCATTTTTCAGTTGTGTCCCACTTTTCATGATACCTTTTGGGGTAATCTTGCAAAGTTACTAGAGTAGTTTGCTTTCTCCTTCTCCAACTCATTTCATAGATGAGGAAATGGAGGCAAACAGAGTTAAGCTACTTGCCTAGGGTCACCCAGCTAGTAAGTGTCTGAGGCCAGATTTGAACTCAGAAAGATGAGTCTTCCTGATTCCCTGCCTGTCATGCACCACACCTAGGGGCCCATCACAACTGAAGTTAATGTGGATACACCTGGCAAACTGATATCATCTCTCAAGACAATGAAAGGCACTTGAACAAAATAGCCCACAGAAGATTTGGCAAAAGTTACAACTAAGATCTGTATATGAACTTTTGTAGGTAAGACTAGAACAACAGCCGACAGGGGTTAGTAGAATAGATCTGTTGATACATATTGTACTCTGCTTTTATTGATGATGGTACATTTTATATTATTTTTTTATTTTATTTTATTTTTTTTTTGGAGGTGGGAAGGTAGGGCAATTGGGGTTAAGTGACTTGCCCAAGGTCACACGGTTAGTATTGTGTTAAGTGTCTGAGGCCGGATTTGAACTTAGGTCCTTCTGACTCCAGGGCTGGTGCTCTATTCACTGCTCCACCTAGCCTCCCTGATGGTATCATTTTGAAATGGGGCTATGCCTGGATCTAGAGGGCAGAAACAGGAACAATGGGTACAACCTGCCAAAAAAAAAAATCAGAATTATGTTTTGATGTCAGGAAAAAATTTGCCTAACATGAAAACTATTCCAAAATGAAATGCACCGCTGCATAAGGTAATTAATTCAATGCTAATGGAGGTCTTTAAGCAGAGGTTAAATGAATACTTGTTGGGGATGTCATAGGGAAAATAGGTAGCACAGAGGATAGAGTGCTGTACCTGGAATCAGGAAGACTCATCTTCCTGAGTTCAAATCTGGCCTTAGACACTTGTTAGCGGTGTGACCCTGGGCAAGTCTCTAACCACTGTTTGCCTCAGTTTCCTCATTTGTCAGATGAGTTGGGGGAGGAAATAGCAAACCATCCCAGTATCCTTGCCAAGAAAACTCCAAATGGGGTTATGAAGAATTGGACATGACTGAAATGACTCAACAGTACACACTGTGCTCAGTGCTGGGATTGCAAATATAAGCAAGCGAGTGCCTCTCCTCAAGGAGCATCCAGTCTAATGAGAAGAGATAGCACATAAAAGGCATCTAGAAGGGTTGGGGTAGATGTAGGTGGCATGGTTTGGAAATAGTCAGGAAGTGATGTGGAGGCTTGGTTCAGGGCAAGATAGGGTGGAAGCTCACTTGGCATAACCTAAGATTCCAGGTTCAGAGGCCAGGATCTGGCAGGAAAGGGATGGAAAAGATGATTGGAGTACAGGAAACATGGTCTGGAAATGGCCAACTGAAAAGGTTCCATTTACAAGCTTGTTACAAGCTTGAGCAAGTTACTTTCTCTTTCTGGGTTAAATGTTCTCAAATATAAAATGAAAGGGTGTATGTGTGTTTGTGTGTGTGTGTGTATGTGTGTAAAAGTTAGATGGTCTCTCTTTTTTTCTCATATATTCTGGGATTCTCTGCATAGAGCATATGAGATCCTGCTACGATTATTATTTAATGATTAAAAACATTTTTTAGCTTGGTTTAGAACTCCATCTAATTAAATTAACTGAACATAAATAGCAAGATGGATCAACTTTGTTGGGGGAGGAGAATGTGGATAAATATATGGGTATAAGTGAGGGTTAAATGAGAAGGCAACAGACTAGTTTGTCATCTGCCAGACCTACCGATTCTGTTTTCTTTCCCTCTTAATCTCCTTACTCTATTGTTTAACCTTCCCCTCTCTAACCCCAATGTAGCCCACCCTCTCAAACAAATGTTCTGGAAATCATGCTGACATGTACACAACTGGAATTTTTTTTTTGTGTTCCTCTCCTCCAACAAGGAGAACAAGGCTGCACCTCTTTTAAATATAACTCTCACCATTTCAGTCCTTGGTCATATAAAAATAATCCACTATACTATTCTCATTCACTTGCACAGTGAGGACTGTTGTTGGGGCTGGGGAGGAAGGGGAGGAGATGTTGGAGGGATGGGCTTGGAAACTAGGCCAAAATTAGAGTAATAACAGCAGACAATGATTTTGCCTATGCACTGTGCATTCCAAATAGCCATGCCTCTGACTGGTTTCCTTTTTCCTAGCCAAGGGAAATATAACCCACTAAAGGTGGTTTACCTTTGTTCCGAGCCAACTGAGACTGAGGCAGCATTCAGTAATTACAGCCATACAGTTTCTAGGAGACTCCTTCTCCAGCTCTGTCCTCTCATGTCCCTATTTGTAACACTGTTCATTATATTCAGCCTGCTGCCGGGCTTGGGAGCTTTCAAAAGGCATTCTGGGGGCTATCTTGCTGTGGGACATGGATAATGAAATAGTTCGATGTGACTGGTATTATAATCGGCTCACCTAACCCTCATTTAGCTTGAAAAGTAGACTTAATAAAAGCAAGAGTGACTGGCACTTCATGTTTTTAATAAGGCGTCTTGGATGGTATTACCTGCTGTTCCTCATTTTGTATCGCTTCTCCTGGTTTTCCTTTGAGAGACGTGACAGAAGATAGTAGAGATGGTCTCTTAATCTTTGAGCATTTAAGAAGCGATTGCAGTAATCTACCAGATCGATCAATAACTCCTGACTAACAGGGCTGATTGCCCAAGAATGAATTGGTATTTAGAGAGCTGGCCTAATCCACCTGCTAACAAGTTCAGCCAGTCTCTGACTGGAGAAGCCTCCATGGTGGGACCATGCTATCCTTATATGTGTCATTGGCTACAGGTGATTATGTACCCCTCATTCTCTCTGCTACTGTGATGGGCACAGGATGAATTTTAGATGGATTAGGGGAAAATAGAGGAGACATTGTGTTTTGCTGGACTGTGATGTACAATACTCAAATCACAGGATAAAGCGTAGGGATCAAATGTGGAAATGCCAGTCAATCAACAAGCATTTATCAAGCACCTACAAGACATCAGGCATAGTGCTAGATTCTGTGATGCAAAGACACACAAAAGTGAAGCCTTTTGTCTTTAGGGAGTTTACATTTTACTTAGGGAGGCCATATGTGCATACTGGAAAAGAAATGGCAAACTATTCTAGTATCTTTGCCAAGAAAACCCCAAATTGGGTCACAAAGAGTTGGACACGACTAATTGAGTAAACAGCAACAACAAATATGTACATACATAGGTAGATAAAAGGAAAAGTTAACTTTTGGGCTCAGAGCATACTGGGGGATCAGGAAAGAACTCATGAAGAAGATAGCACTTGAGTAATTCAAAGCTACTAAAATTATACTGACAATTAAAAAAATATGAATAGGGTGTAAAAATCTTCCAAGATGCAATTGCTTGCCTCAAAATTCTGATCAATGCAAAAAATTAATCTTGCCTCCAGAGGACTGATGGAGGTGAATCATCCCTGCATCTGACCGGAAAGGTGGTACACTGTAGGTACAGAGTGCAGCATACATTTGTCAGATACAGACAATGGGTTGAATTATTTTGTTTAACTTTAGTACTGCTAATAAGGGAAAATCTTATTAGAGTGGAACTGCCATTTAGGAAGCGATAGTTATGTAATGAAAAAAAAACCCTCCAATACCACAAACAAAGATATGGTTTCTTGAAGCTAAAAAGTATAGGCATTTTGGTTGTGTTCATTCCTGGATATGGCAACCTGTTATCAATCACTCTTTTCTGGAAAACAGCAGCTTCAGAAATTCAATTGAAAAGAACAATGGAGAGAGGAGAGTACTGGAAATGTGTAGACTCAAGGTTTGGTCCCAATATACCATAGGAGATTTGATGCAACACTAAATATGGGGACAGACAACCTGGATTCTCGCCCTCTCTGCCATCAATTAGCTGTGTAATTTAGGCAGTTCAATTCAATGAGCACTTATTAAACACCAGCTCTGTACAAGACATTGTTCTAGTGCTGGGGAAACAGAAGCAAAGTTGAAACAATCCATTCTTTCAAGGAGGCTTATGTGGTAGTGAAGGCCTGCTTTCTGGGCCTCAGTTTCCTTATCTTTAAAATGAGCAAGGTGGACTAGCTAACCTCTAAGCTTCCTTCCAGGTCTCAGTCTTATTACATAGTTATTTTGACTTTGGACAAGTAACTTCGTTTTCTCATCTATAATGTGGGAGGATTGTGATTCTATGGCTCTAGGTGCTGAAGCAAAGGTGGGTAGACTCTTCTGGAGCTAATGGTTCCTCCCTAGCTCATTGTTAGAAACCAGGAAGGACTCAGTTTTTCATGTGCTGAGCAATAATAATAGGTAACATTTATATAGTGCCTACTTTGTGCCAAGCTGTTCTAAGTGCTTTATCTCGTTTGATTCTTCCAACAACTCAGAGAGGTACGTGCTGTTATTATTCTCATTTTTTTCAGCTGAGAAATACAGGTTAAGTGACTTGTCCAGGGTCACACAACTAGTATCTGAGTCTGTATTTGAACTCACATCTAGTACACAAATTCTATATAAGTAATGAATAGGCACAATCTCCAAATATAGAAATCAGGGGTCCCTGAACAAGTGTTAAGCACCTACGGGGACGGGGGTGGAGCAAGGTTGTGCAGTGGAAAATAGATTCCTTTTGGTCTCAAAAAAAGCAGCTCTGACCATAATTACTTGTGTGGCTTTGGGCAAACTACATAACCTCCTTTATTCCTCTTTCCAATACTTACAGCTCTTGCCTCACAGTGTTTGAGGAAAGCCCTTTCTAAGCTCTAATGTGCTATGTAAATGTGATAAAT
Source organism: Petaurus breviceps papuanus (assembly GCF_028583685.1). Taxonomy (NCBI): domain Eukaryota; kingdom Metazoa; phylum Chordata; class Mammalia; order Diprotodontia; family Petauridae; genus Petaurus; species Petaurus breviceps. Next base: position 1,426,589 of record NW_027187275.1, read on the forward strand.
TATTATTGTTATGATTTGGGATCACTGAGCTGAAAGTCCTAAGCAAGTCTCCATGGGCGTACCTTTAAAATTCTTGTGCCAGCAGTTCCATGATTTGAGGCGTGATGAATTGGTATGAAGTGGAAAATTGGGCATTGGCCATGCCCCTGGGTCACAGCTATGGTGTGTCTTCAGCTCGCTCCTTTGAATTATTTTTGCTTTGTCTAAGAATAAAATCCAACATGCTTCAAATCACTCACTATTCACCCATAAGTGGGCTCCTCCTGTTGTCTAGGCTCACTATTCAGTGACCAACAGACACCACCGTCTTTATGTACAAGGTGAAGTGCCAGTTCTTGGAAAATGAGACTCCTGAGTACGTCAGGCCAGCGGGCAGATCTTAGAGTTTGTCATGTCTTTGAATCATGCTGAGAAAAGCCATCCTTAGACTAAAACAGGGTTCTTAACTGGGGCTCCATCAGCTTAGATGGGAAATATATCTTGGTTTTCACTTACTTCAAACTGAATTTTAACTTTTCCTTTTATTATAAATTAAAATATAGTGCACAGAATACTCAATGGAATATACATCCATAAGATTCACTAGATTGCCAAAGAGGTTCATGACATAAGAAAAGATCATGGGGAATTTTAGTTCTGGGGCTAAAATGTGGGAAAAAAACTATTCTAGCACAGGTGACACTTTTTTCTTCTGCATTGGTCATCAGCAAGGGCTGATTCTCTAATAAGAGTCACCTTTCAGTCACCTCTGTATAGTGCTGTATAAACCATTGCCTTATACAGCATTGGCCCTCAATAACGAGTTATTGATCAAACTTGATTTTCTTTTCCTTCATTCTGTATTCATTCAGCTCAGTTCAACCCAATGCACATTTTTGGTCTGCCAACCATGTGCAATGCTGATACTGTTTTTCCCCAAATAGATGAAATAATTAGGTCTTTGTTTTTCCTTCTTAAGGATGTCACCTAAATTTCACACAATGCCTCACTGAAGAAGTCTACTGTGAATTTTTATCTTTCACTTACTTTTCAATTAACAAGAATTTATCTTTTCTTCTTCCCAAGGCTCCCATCTCTATTTAAGAGAAAAGGAAAAAAAAACCAAACTAAACCAAACCATTGTAACAAATATGAATAGTTAAACAAAATAAATCCCTATATTGTCCATGTCTAAAAGTGTGTCTCATTCTGTATCTTAAATCCATCTCCTCCTGGTTAGAAGGTGGCTAGCATGAATTGTTAACAATGGCTCTATTTGTATAAATTGTACAGCCCAACCTCACGACATAAGTTTCTTCAGAGAAGAGTCAGGTTATATGCATTTCCTATTATTGCCTTTTTATGGTGCTCAGTAAGGAGCCAACCTCATTTTTATTTCTTAGATTTAGAAATCTCCATTCTGTTGAACTGTGTTTTTCTTATACATCAAGCCTATTCATTGACTTTAGTTCTGATGATATGGAGTGTATAAAAATGAATTTTTAAAACCCATCATTGAATACCCTCACCAATGGAGCTTGTCCATCAAGTATAGAAACTGCTCTAACCTCCTAATCACAAACTGACATTTAGATAAGTACACAAATATTATCTATAAAGGCAAATGAAATATCAGGGATAGTTGATGGTTCATTGGTCCCAAGTCATATTAGCCCCTTTCAAGACTCACAGGAAGGTTCTCTCAGCAAAGACACAGTGAGCCCATTGGAAGCTGTCTCATTAAATCCTGGATTTTTGGAAATCTTTATTCTGCTTTGTCTGGTCGTTGGTTCTTCTTACCTTTCATGTCTCTCTCTATATTTGTCTTGCTTGTAGAATCTGTATGTGTCTTGCATGTCCACATGTCATAAAGGGCATAGGAAAATTGACCATATCTAGAAGATTAGAGTTGGAGGGGAACTTGGAGATCATTTGTTTCAGCTTCCTACCTGATTCAGGGATTCTCATCTCCCTAGAAGAAGCAATTTAAATAAAAACAGTTATTCACCTTCTCTACCTGTTCCTGAAGATACTCCCTCTAATCAATCAGTCAATATACATTTATTGAACACTCACTATATGTCTTATGCTAAATACTGGAGATACAAAGAAAACTACTCCCCACCTTTCTTATATACTAATGTGGAAGACAGCATATAAATAATGAGGCACATGTACGATATATACAGAGTAGATGAGATGGAAGGTAATTTCAGTGGCGAAGGCACCAACAGGTGAGGGAACCAGAAAATTTCTCTTGATGAAGGTAGGATTGTGATCTGAGCCTTGAGGGAGAACCAAGAAGTGGAGGAAAGAAAGTAGAACATGGCAGACGTGAGTGACAATCAGCACAGTAGCCCAGAGGTGGGAGATGGAGTATTTTTTAAATGATATTTTATTTTTTCAATTACATGTAAAGACAATTTTTAGCATTCATTTTTATAAGATTTTGAGTTCTAAATTCTGTCCCTCCCTTTCCTCCTCCCTCCCTAAAATGGTAAGCAATTTGATATAGATTATAAGTGTGAAATCATATAAAACATATTTCTTTATTAGTCATGTTGTTAAAGAAGAAACAGTCTAAAAGAAAAAACTGTGAAAAAATAAAGTTAAAATAGTATGCTTTGATATGCATTCAGACTCCACCAGTTCTTTCTCTGGATGTGGATAGCATTTTTCATCTTGAATCTTTTGGAATTGTCTTGGATCATTTGTATTGCTGAGAAGAGATAAGTTAATCATAGTTTATCATTGAACAATGTCACTGTACAGTGTACAGTGTTCTCCTGGTTCTGCTCACTTTACTTGGTATCAATTCATGTAAGTCTTTCTAGGTTTTTCTGAAATCAGCCTGCTCTTTATTTCTTATTGCACAATAATATTGCATTACAATTATATACCACAACTTGTTCAGTCATTCCCCAACTTATGGCTATCCCCCCAGTTTGAGATGGGATAGGAACAGCAAACAGGCCAGTGTAGCTGGATTACAGTGTGAAGGGGAGTAGAGCATATGTATCCAGAATAGGGGCAGCTTGTCTAGAGCTTTAAGTGCCAAATGGAAGACTTTATATTTGATCCTGGGAGTAATTGGGCTGCACAGGGAGAGTGAGATGGTTTAGCCTCCCTGACTTCAGGAAAATGACTCTGGTGGTTTACTGGCAGATGAATTGATGTAGGGAAAGATTTGAGGCAACGAGAAAAGCTATTGCCATAGTCCAGGTGAGATGTGATGAGGACCTGAGCTAGGATGGCAGCTGTATGAGTGGACAAAAGGAGGCAGGTACAAGAGATGTGATGAAGGCTGTGACGGATATGTCACAATATGACTCTCTGGCAAACTAGATGTATGAGGTGAATGAAAACCTAGATTTTTCTTGTGGAGTCATTTCAGTTGTGTCTGACTCTTCGTGACCCCATTTGGAGTATTTTTGGCAAATATAACTAGAGGGGTTTGTCATTTCCTTCTCTAGCTCATTTTACAGATGAGGTAACTGAGGCAAAAGGGTCAAGTGAGTTGACCCTGGGTCATCTGGTAAGTGTCTGAAACCTGAGCTAAAGAGGAGGAGTCTTCCGCACTAGGGGCCTTAGCTGCTCCTAGATAGTACCATGGAAGAGTGTAAGGGGGGAGGCTTGGGGGAAAGATAATGGATGTGTTTAGTTTAAGATGCCTATGGGACGTCTCATTTGGGATTTTCAAAAAACAGTTGGTGATCCAGGACTTTGGCTCAGGAAAGAGACATTGGGGCTGTTATATGCTATTTCACATATTAAAATATATACAATATATTGTGCATTGCCTGTATTTCACTTATTGTTGTTCAATCATTTTAATCATGCCTGACACTTTGTGACCCCATTTGGGGTTTTCTTGGCAAAGATACCGGAGTGGTTTGCCATGTCCTTATCTTGCTCATTTTATAGATGAGGAACTGAGGCAAACGGGGTTAAGTGACTTACCCAGGGTCACACAGCTAGTGTCTGAAGTAAAATTTGACCTCAGGAAGATGAGTCTTCTGGACTTGGGGCCTGGCACTCTGTCCATTTTGTCACTTAGCTGCCTACATGTTTCATAGTTATATACATATGTGTATGCATACCTGGAAATCATCTGCATGGAGGTGATAGTTGAACCCATGGAAGATGATGAGATTAGCAAGTGAGGGAGTGCATAGTTTGATATGAAATATTAAGAGAAGAGGGTCCAGTTAGAGCTTTGGAGAAAACCTATGGCAAGTGGGCATAACATGGATGAAAAGCAACTAGGAGAGTGGTTCTCTATTTGCCTGAGCCTCAGTTCCCTTAATCTTTTTTTTCTTTTGGAGGGCAATTGGGGTTAAGTGACTTGCCCAAGGTCACATGGCTAGTGTTTTTGTGTTAAGTGTTTGAGGTCGCATTTGAACTCAGGTCCTACTGACTCCAGCACTGGTGTTCTATTCATTGAGCCACCTAGTCACCCCCAGTTCCCTTAATCTTAAAGTAAAAGGTTGGACTGCATGTTCTCTAAGCATCTT
>NW_027187275.1:1431091-1457511 GCF_028583685.1 Petaurus breviceps papuanus
ATTGGCGAGTCCTTCTAGAATCTCCATTTTGGGGAAAGACCAGCACTAACCATACTTCATTCCTCTCCTAGCTGTGCTTCTGTCTTTGTAGACATTGCCACCATGGCCCAGTGTGGGTACGTTCTGTCCTTCCCCTTTCAGTTATTCCCCCCCTCCCCATTAGAGTGTAAGTGTAGAGAGCAAGGACTAGTTTTCTTTCTGTATTTGTATTTGTATCATCAACACTTAGCACAGTGCCTGGCTCATTGTAAACTTTTAATAAATGTTTGTTGCCTGCCTTCCTGCTTTAATTTTGTGCAAAGACTCCAATTTGCTTACCTTTAGGTCATTGTCACATTTTTATGCTTTAACTTTAGATATGAAACATTTAGTCAGAAATTGTAATTTCTTAGAAAGTGGGAGCATGTTTATGACCCATCAATATTTCAAGGATATGTCATTTTGTAAGTATAAGCTCTCCCCCTCCACTTATGTAGATTTCAGCCTCTTTCCAATTTAGTTTTGGTCATCAGGAATTCCTGTGACTGAAACATTAATTACCTGCCAATACTATGGTTCTGAGACTCTCTGAGGGCCTTGATTCTTGGCTGGTTCTTGTGAGAGGCATATAGGTAGTTCCCAGCCATTACTTGAAGCCTTTCCATATCAAGGATTTGTGTTCCACTAGCAAAGCTTTCAAGAACTCGGGGTCATTTGCACACCATGATGAGGCATAAGAGAAGGACTTTAGTGGAGAACACGGAATTCCTGAATCCTGTGTTATTAGAATATTTTACAGGACTAGTGGGTTGATACCATCCTGAAAGATCTAGCCAAGATTGATATCCCTGAAAATGGAACATTTCCAGAATCCTACATCAAATTTGGAAAGAACTTTAGAAGCTACATTGTCTAATGATCTTACCTACCTGCCTTAACAATAATTGCTTCTTCAATAACCCTGACAAATGGTTGTCTAGTCTTTGCTTGAAGACCTCTAATTGTGTGAACAGATTACTCACTCAGACAGCTCCTTCTATGAAGAGACTTCTCTGCTTATGAAGAAGTTTCCCCAGTTTGTTTGTTTTTTTTGGAGGTATTTGGGGTTAAGTGCCTTGCCCAGGGGTGACACAGCTAGTATGTGTCTAAGGCCAGATTTGAAGTCAGGTCCTCCTGACTCCAGGGCTGGTGCTCTATCCACTGTGTCACTTAGCTGCACCCCTCACTATTTGATCCTTTTATAATGTTTCTAAATGACATCACTAAGATGGCTGTAGAATTGGCATATTTATGATTCTTATCTCTCAGTGCTTCGCCTGGGACTATTGGTATCCCTCCCCTTCAACTGGTGGCTTTGGAAAGGTATTTGATAAAATGTAAGCTCCCCAAAGGAAGGGAATTTAGTTTTTGTCCTTGTATTCTCAGTTCTTAGCACAGTTTCTGGCACTTGGGATAATTTTAACCATTTACTCCAGTTAGCTAGTTACCCCAGAACATACTGCCTGAACTTGTAAACACTTTCACCAAAGAAAAATTTAGTTTCGAGGGGATGCCAGGTTGCTTTCTGCTAAATAGGTGAGATCCTTAACTTCTCTGCAAAGATATTGAGACATTTTGAAACATAACTCTTGTTTTCCTTTCTCATTATTTCTGAATTCAGTAGAAAAAATTATCTTATTAAAAATATTGTTCTCAAATATTGTTGTGAGCCAATTAAAATGGACGCTCTTCTGAGCGTGGCATGACTTGTGGTGATGAAGCTAATTACTAGCCAGGCACTACGGCTTTGAAAGATTTTTCCCCCCTGCTCCTCAGAACAAGCTGGCAGTCTCATTATCACACTAGCCACTGATCGGTCATCACCAGCATGAGATTAGGTTATTGATGAACATTTGACAGTGTGGGAGGCGGTAGAGATGGTCCTCAAATGTTTTGTTTTCCATTCAGTTGACATGGGTCGGGTGGTAATTGCAACATATTTCAAATCTTAGCATCCAGGGAAATGACTCAACCTATTATATAATACTCAGTCCATAGACTGGACATGAGTGTAGACAAATTCCTTTCCATTAGCAGCTTTTCCTGAGTCTTAGGGATTTCTATGTATTCCTGTGTTCATCCAAAATTTCAGCCCCAATTTTTCACTTTAATGAGATGCCTAGTTGAGTTCCAAACTACTTCTTTATGCTGACACTCTGCATGGAACAACATGTCACCATGTCATGCACATGCGAGATTTATAAAACGATGAAACCAGCATGGCCTAGAGCCTCTCCAAATGGGCATGCAATGAGTATTATGCATGGGGAGGTGGAACCTATTTGCTTGTGCATGTGCCATCTTTTACTGACCTTGTTTGGAGTATGGAGTCGCTGCAGGCTCCCTGAAATTGATGTCCTGTGACGCGTTCTCAGTTCAGTGGGCAAACAGCCAAATTCACTGTGAGTTCTCTCTCTATTCTTTCTGGCCCATTTGCACAGTTGATAATAGTTACTGTTTTTTCCTAGACTGTGTTACTGGCTGAACACTTTTTTTTTCCATTTGTGTTCTTTCGCCTGTTTAAGAAAGATAGTCCATGTTAAAGGGGAAAAAAGTATGTGTGATGGGAAAAAATGTTAATAATCACAATAAATAGATGAGAAGTAGTAAGAATGACAACTTGAGTTTTGTTTAGCATTTTAAAGTTTTCAAAATACTTGTGTTATCTTACTAGAGCCTCAAAACAGCAGCGAGAAAGGCAGTATGGATATTAATTTTATTCTTTTTCTTCATATTTTAAAGGTAAGGAAATTGAGGTTCAGACAGGGTGACTTGCCTACCATGACCAAGTGTGTCAGAGGTCATATGGAAGGTAGAGAACACCAGAACTGGAAGGGGACCAAGAGGCTGTTTCATTCCGCACATGCAGGAACACAATTCGCCTCTCTAGCTGGGGTCACCTAACTTTTGCTTGTAAACCTCCAGTGAGGGAAACTCTAGTAAATTCTACAACTCATCACGCTATTGCATCTTAATTTTTGGTAGTTTTTATTTACTGAAAGAAAAGGTGAAATTTGTTTTCTGTAGTTTCCCATCATTTCTCTAAGTTCTGGGGTCAAGCAGAAAGAGTGAATGAGTTAGTAAGTAAACTATGTCAAACCCTCTTCTCTTTGCTCTACTGGGAGCTCCGCCCTCTCACCTAGGGGTTCTGTTCAGGAAACAGTTCTGTTTGTCTCTTTTTGTTGTGACTATTGTACATGGTTACTTCCAGAATCAAATATAGTACATTTAAAGCTCTTTCTACCTTTCTAGTTTTCTTATGCTTTTCTCTTCAGCACACATTTTGTGATCTAGCTACACTGGCCTCCTTTTTTTTCTTCTTTTATAATACCTTATCTCTGGTCTCCATGCCTTTGCACTAGCAGTCCCCCATGCCTGCAATGCACTCCCTCCTTACTTCTACCTCTTGTCTTTCATTGCTTTCTTTAGGACTCAACTTAAGTACATGGTTCCCATTGAGGCTAGTGCCTTCGCCTCGGAGATGATCTTCTGTAAATTTCTTGTATGTTTCTAGTTATGTACACGCTATCTCTGCTATTTGAATGTGAGCTTCTTGAGGGCAGAGACTGTTTTTGCCTTTCTTTGTATACCCTGCATTTAGCACGATATTGGCACATGGTCGATGCTTAATAAATGATTATTGATGGACTGACTGAAACTTTTTAAAAATGTTTTCTTTCTTTTTTATTTTTTAGTCTACATCATTCATTTCCACAAGATTTTGAGTTACAAATTTTCTCCCCAATTTTCCCTACCCACCACCCCAAAACAGCGATCCCACTGAATATCCTCTCCCCCAATCTGCTCTCTCCCATATCTTCCCCCATCCCTCCAGTAGGGCCCAGTGGATCTCTATGCCCCAGTGCCTGTATATCTCATTTCCCAGTTACATGTAAAATAATAATAATATGTACATATATATTTTTAAACATTTCATTCCAAAACTTTGAATTCCAGATTCTTTCCCTTCCTTCCTTGTCACCCACCCTTACTGGGAAGATAAGCAAAACATTTCCATAGTGGATATATTGTAAAAGACTGACTATATTTCCCTCCATCCTATCTCACCCCCCACTTGTTCTGTTCTCTACTTTGATCCTGTCCCTTTTCAAAAGTGGGTGCTTCCAACTTCCTTCCCCCCCCCCAGCCTGCTGAAACTTTTCTTATTCTAGAGACACTCATCCTCATGCTTACTCACACTACATTCATTTTTTCCACAAGCATTTGTTAAGCGAATGCTGTATGTTAGGCACTGTAGATACGAGGGATAGAAAGACCTGAACCAAAACAATTCCTGCCCTCTAGGGGCTTGTGTTCTATTGGGGGTAAGCATCATGTACGTGTCTAAGTAAATAGAAAATATAGATACACACGAAGTAGATGTAAACTCTTGCCTCAGATTCTTCCCAATCTGGCCCTTCCCACACCCATCTGCCCACAGTTCTGTAATTCCACACAGAGGGCTGACTTCAGAAGGCATTTTTTTTCTTTTTGACTCATTTGGAGTTTATTCCAGAAAAATCTCCAAATAGAATTCATGTAGATTTTCACAAATGTAGATAAATTAGCTTCTAAGCTTCCATGCAGGCACTCAATGAAGTAGGTGTGAATGGGAACAGGACAGTCTACTTCACCTGAAGAAAATTTAGAGGATAAAAAAAATTAACAGGAATCCAGAAACCAGGCAGACAATCTCATAAGCAATTCATGCAAAATGGAGGCCAAAGATACAGCCTTCCCATCTTTAGGGAATTTTGGGAAGTACCAACACTCTTGGATTCCCAGTGGTATCTCTCAACTCAGAGACCCAATCAGGTGACTCTTCTATTCCTTTTATTTCTTTCTTTCTTTTTTTTTTGTAGGGGGGAAGGTAGGGCAATTGGGGTTAAGTGACTTGACCAAGGTCACACAGCTAGTGTGTCAAGTGCCTGAGATCAGATTTGAACTCAGGTCCTTCTGACTCCAGGGTCGGTGCTCTATTCACTGTGCCACCTAGCTGCCCCAACTCCTCTATTCCTTACCATCTCTTAGACTCCTAGGAGAAGGCTAAATAATGGTTTTTATTTATCTAAATGTGTTTTTTATTTGAAACAGGATCAAAGTGGTACACGTATTTGTAGGTGTTACCTGCTAATTCTTAGGGTTAAATCACCGTAATAACCTCCTAGCTAGTATCTCTGTTACCAGCCTTTCCCTGTTCTAATTTATCCTTGACCAGATGCCTTAAACTCCATTATCTCATCACTTTAGCTTAAGAATCTAGAGTAACTTTCCAATTGTCTGTAATTTCAAATCCAGACACCTCCATTTGGTCTCCAAGTCTTGCTGCCTATAGCCTTTCCAAAAGCCCATTCTACCAACCAAAGAACTGTTAGTTCTTTGTTCCAGTCAAGCAAATCTGTTTGTTATACCCCACATGTGCTTGCTCAATCCCATATCAATGTTCTTGCAATGAGTGGGAATAATAGAATGGTTATGTAATAAATGAGTTTTAGATTTGCTCATTTCATTCCAATATATCCTCCTGTGTTCCTCTGAAATTCCCTGCTCTACTCATCTACCTACATCCCTCCCCCTTTCAAAACTCAGCTCAAAATCTGTGCCTGTGGTTAACCTCAGCTTTCTATGCTTGCCCCTTTCAGCATTGACTTCTCTGCAATCTATGCTTTATTAACACAATTTCAAGGTTTATCATTTTGCATGTCACTGGGTAAGCATGACTAGGACTTTTCCATAAGTGTATGTGATTTTAAGTCCCTCAAAAGCAAGAGCCTACTTTTCTGTTTCTTTTGTATCTCTTCATAGGATCTAGTACAGAAATTTGAATTTGCATCTTTAAATTAATTGATATTTTCTGTTTTTATATAACCTCACTTTCCAAATATATCCAAGGAAGAAGAAAAGCAGTTCGGCAAAACTAACCAATATAAATAAACACTGAATTTGATAGTACGTGAAATGTTCCATGTCCCTAATGTTCTGTCCCAAAAAGAAGGGATAAGAAAAGTGTTTTCCTCCCACAATCTTCCAACATTGACTTTTTCCATCTTTTTTCATCTTTGCCAATTTTCTAGATGTGGTATGAAACCTTAAAGTTGTTTTGATTTACTTTCATTGTTAGTGATTTTGAGCAAATCTTTAACTGATTGCTGATTACTTGTATTTCTGAGACCTGTTTGTTCATATCTTTTGATCACTTAATTGGAGAATGGCTGTGGGTCAAAAAATATTTGTGTGAGATTCCTATCTATAGGAAAAATGAAAAGGTAGTACAGTGGACAGATTGCTGCATTTGGAGCCAGGAAAATCTGAATTCAAATTTAGCTTCAGATTATCACTAGTTATATTACCCTAGGCAAGTCATTTAACTTCTGTCTGCCTTTGTTTCCCCTTTTGAAAAATGGGAATAACAATAATACCTATGTTGTAAGGTTGCTATTGAAGACATGAGATAATTTTTGTAAAGTGCTTTGCGAACCTTAAATTGCTACATAAATACTAGTCATTGTTGCTGTTTTTATTATTGTATCTTATATATTAGACCCTTTAAAATTTATTTTAAATATTTCTTTTTTATTTTTGGAGGGGGGAAGGCAGGGCAATTGGGTTAAGTGACTTGCCCAAGGTCACATGGCTAGTTTTGTGTTAAGTGTCGGAGGCTGGATTTGAACTCAGGTCCTCCTGACTCCAGGGATGATGCTCTATTCACTGCACCACCTAGCTGCCCTTATATTAGACCCTTATTACAGCTATTTGCCAAAAAGATCTGTCTTCAGTTAATAACTTGACATTGCATTGCCTTGGTTTATACAAAAGCTTCTCAGTTTCATATAATTGAAATTACCTGTTTTATCTTTTGTAATCATTGCTGTGCCTTGTTTGGTTAAAACTCAGAGAGGTATCTGATCTAATTTTCTATTTTTTATGGTGTGGCTTTTAATATCCAGGTCACATATCCAGTTTGAGCTCATTATGGCATATGTTGTAAAATATTATTCTAAACCTAATTTCTGCCCAACTGCCCAAGGACAACCAATCTTCATCAAATAGGAACCTTAACTCAAGTTGTTTTTCTTTTTAGTTGATTGCATGTTAAATTACTGAGTTCATTTCCCTCTGATTCTTCTTTATCTAATCTGTTTTACTAGCCACTTTTTCTATTTTAAACAATACCAAATAGTTTTGAAAAAAATGTATGTTTTTGACAAACTATGGCTAAGGTAGGCATGCCAAATCCAAGTTTGTTGACTTGATTTTGAATATCATACCTTCAACCTCTTCATCCCAATTCAAATTTTGATTTCTGCTTGATTCAATTATTTCTAATTGCCTCTTAATTTGTCTGTCTATATTGTGCCTTTACCCACTCCAAGTCATCTTTCACATAGCCAAAAATATGATGGTCCTAAATTACAGATCTTACTCTTCACTTTCCTGATTAGAAAGTTTCAGTGATTCCTTACTGCCTCCAGGAAAAATATAAAAGCTACGTTTTTGGCACCTAAAATATTTCCCAAACTGGCTTCCACCTATCTCTCTAGACTGATATATTATTGCCGGTCCCATACTCTATCGTTAACCAAATTGTTCTACTTCCTTTTCTAACACCCAGTATTGCATCCCAACTCTATGACTTTGCATGTGTTGTCTCCTATGCTTGGAATCTTCTTCCTATCTACTACTACCTCTTAGAATCCCTAGATCCCTTAATATTCATGTTATCTCCTTTAAGAGGTCTTTATGATCCCTTCATTTGCTAGTCTTCTCTATCAAATTGTCTTGTATTTAATTTGTATGCATTTCAAGGTATTTTATTATTTGTATATATATATATATATATTATGTTCCTATAGCAGACTGTAAGGTCCTTGAGGCAGGGATGATGTAAATTGTTATTTTTTTTTCATCTACAGTGTTAAACACATTGTACATCTTACTATTTGCTTGCTGCATTGAATGGTTGTTCAAATAGAGCAAAAATCTCTGGTGCTGTAAAAGCTAAAAGGTATATGAGACTCAAAGTTCAAGGTATAAGGGGTTAGAACCTTCATTTGCACTTTCTCCACCTGACAGTGAGAAAGACCTCACTAAGAGTATAGATGAACTTGCTGTTGGAAGGCCCATTTAAAAGTTAGAAATCCTCCCCATTGGGAATAATTGATGAAGTGGCCATATCTCAATGTTTCTGTGACCTTTACCAACAATCTTAAATTAGGTAACTAGCAGACGCATTTTGAAGAGATAGGAACTATCTGATACCCAAAAGAAAAGAAAATAGAAACAGATAAAAGCATCCAGAGTCTGAAAGCCATTGTGTGAGATTTCTGACGTTCCAGATGGATTATTTCCAGAGGTAGAGTTATTTATTGTGGGTCTTCCTTAGGGTAACAGTTTTACAATGACTCAAGAAGAACAAGTTCAGAAGTCATGGCTCCATATACTTTTGTACATCATGGATGGCCAGAGTGCCCAGGATGGTGCCATGCCCACGAGTATTCCATAAATAAGGACCTGTGAATAAGAGACAGTAAGTATTGGGAGTCTATTTCGTCCTAATTAGCCTACAGACTTGGCACTTGCTGTCTTCAAGATATTTGGTGCTTGTCCAGTTTCAGGATTAGAGAAGTAAATATTTGACTCTAAATGGGAAAGCACACGGCAGCTGGGATGTCATTTCTATCCTTTAATTAGGTACTTAAGGACCTTGGATTATAAAGGACCTCATAGCCCACCCAGTATAGTATCTGAACTGCTTTCAAGGGGCATTTTCAATACTTTGTTCTGCTTGTCATGTCTGACTACTGAGGGAGAAAGGTCTCAGTGACAAAGTTTTGTATTGGATGCTTTTAATATAAAAAAAAATCAATGAATAATGTGTGGTTTTCTTCTTGTTGACTTTTAGGTCTTAAACAACAAACAAGCATTTATTAAGTGCCTAATAAATGCCATTTACTATGCTATATTCTGGGGACATAAAAAAATGAAACAATCTCTATCCATAAGACTCTTACATTTTATAGAGGACATAATGTGTACATATATAAATTTATGAAGGTGATAAATAAAAGGCAATTTTTTTGGGGGGGGGAGAGTAGAGAAGCTCTAAGAACAGGAGTCAGACAATTTAAGGGCCTACTTGTCGCGCACTGACTTTGTGTCCGTCCTGTGACTATGTGTCAGGCACAGTGCTAAGTGCTGAGGATATAAAAAGAGGCAAAAGATGGTCTTTGCCCTCAATGACTTAAAATCTGATCAGAGAGACAACAAAGAAATACGTACAAACAGCCTAGTGCAAAATAAATAGGAAACGTTTATGAGAAGAGAGGCACTAGAATTAAGTAGTTTTGGGAAAGGCTTCCAGTAGAAGGTAGGATTTTAAGGGAGACTTAAAGGAAACCAGGGTAGGTAGTAGATGGAGGTGAGGAGGGAGAGTATTTCAAGGCATGGGGGACAGTCAAAGAACATGCCAGTTCATGGAATAACAAGGAGGTCAGTGTCACTGGATCGAAGTGGGAGACTGGATAGGTAGGAGGCGGCTAGGGGGATGAAGGGCTTTGAATACCAAACAGAGGATTTTGTGTTTGATCCTGGACATGATAAGAAGCCACTGGAGTTTATTGAGTGGGGGATGGGAGTGGGGAGTGGTGAATAGTCAGATCGGAGCCTGAGGAAAATCACTCTGGTGGATAAATGGAGAACGGATTGGAGTGGGGAGACACTTGAGGCAAGCAGACCGACCCACCAGCAGGCTACCACAATAGCCCAGGTATATTAGAATGATGGCAGTGTCAGAGTAGAGAAGGGGGCATATTTGAGAGACATTGCAAAGGTAAAATCAACAGGCCTGCTCTTGTGATGAGGGGTGGAAATCCCCTATTTTGTTGGATGTCCATATCCTCCCCTGAAAGATTATGCTCAGTTTTGCTGGGTAGTTGACTCTTGGTTGTAATCCAAGCTCCTTTGCCTTACAAAATATCATATTCTGTACCTTCTGGTCTTTAAATGTAAAAGCGTGAGGTCCTGTGTAATTCTGACTGTGGTTCCATGATATTTTAATTGTTTCTCTATGGTTTCTTATAGTATTTTCTCTTTGACCTGGTAATGTTGGAATTTGGCTATAATATTCCTTGGTGTTTTAAATTTGGGATCTCTTTCAAGAGGTGATTGGTAGATTCTTTTGATGACTGTTTTACCTACTGGTTCTAGGACCACAGGGCAGTTTTCCTTGATGATTTCCTGAAAAATGCTGTCCAGGCTCTTTTTTCATCATGGTTTTCAAGTAGACAAATTTTATAAACTGTTTCTTCTGGATCTATTTTGCAGGTCATTTGTTTTACCGACGAGGTACTTTGCGTTTTGTTTGAGGAGTTCAGGATGACTTATAGACTGTGAGGCTAAGGGATTGGGAGGACGGTACTGCCCTCCATAGTAAAAGGGATGTTGGGAAGGAAAGAGGAGGAGGTGATCAAGAAAGGCCAACTGGAGGCAGTGGAGTTGAACTTTGAAGGAAACCAGACTTTCTAAGGGGCAGAGATGAAAGAGAAGGGAGACAAAGTATGATGAATGCCTTCAGTTCTAGCTGAGAGGGTGTATTCCATGTAATCTTCTTCCTGTAACAACTCCTCCCCCTTCCTGCCTTGTTTTTTTATCAGCAAAACGTCCCAAATCAATTTCAAATTCATACATAAAAAATTTCAAGCTTCACCTCTGAGATTCATTTGAAATATGACTTCCAGACTAGGTCACTGCCTTCTTACACATTTGCCTCCTATCAAACTGGCCAACTTGACCTTGCCCATGCACAACACGTCCATCCCTTAACTTTTTTTCTTTGTGCAGACTGTCAGTTTTCTATGCCTGGATTGTTTTGCTTCCTCACTTCCCCTTCTTAGAACCTCCAGATCCTTTTAAGATTCAGCTCCAGTGGTACCTCATAGAGGAGGCCTTTCTTTATCTTCCTAACTGTTAGCCTTCCCTTTTGGAAATTTGGATTTATTTCATGTATGTTTTGCATTTATTCCTTAGGGAAACATGATTTCTTTCAGGTCTGTTCCATTTTTGTCTTCACATCCCCATTACACAGTGCCTGGTACACAGTAGGTGATTAATACATGTTTATTAAATTGAATTGAACTGAATTTAATCCCCCGAGCACATATTTTTAGAAATCTATACCTGGCCTAACTATAAAACAACAAGAAATAAAATGGCAAACAACTATGCCAGAATCAGCTCTAGAGATGAACACTTCCCTCTGGTCTCAGAGGACTTGGTTTGTCTTTACTTTTCAAGGCTTTAAATAACATCTGAAAAATGGCACAAGACTCATTCCTCTGCCTTTTATTACTTATTAGTGCACGGTTTGATTGGGCAACAGTGCACTAATAGTGTTGACTGAAGGCACCATGCCAGCTGAAGAGCCATGATTGCCTCAGACAGAAGCAATTGTTTTCTTTCCTTAGCCTGTGGTTCATCGATAGCTTTTGTTTTTTGTTATCTTTTCTTCTTTTTAAAGCAGGGAGATTCATCTTATTTACACATCTGGAAAGAAAAAAAAAAACAAAAAATCATTACTAATGCCCTTGCTGTTAAGTTAGACATTTAAACTTTCCTGTAAAGCTGCTCATCCCACCAGAGAAAGGAGGGTTATTGCTAGATGTGTACAATGTGTCTTTCCCTCAGGTGTGTTTTTAACTTAAACTTTCTCCCTCTTCTGTTAGAAGGCATTTCTTGGGAAATGGGAATGGAGAGGTAGACAATGGGCAGTGGGGACTGTAGAAATGGAAAAACACAACTATCATCTCCCTTAACCATTGTGTATGTTTGTGTGTGTGTGTGTGTATTTGTGTACATACAGCCTCTTATGGAAGCCCATGCTGATTTTCAGAGCTTTATGGAAAAGAACAGGCAGAAGATCTTGGAAGTGAGGTTTGGAAGATCTCTAATACAAGTAAATATGAGGCCAGTAAATCTTAGGTCAAGGAACATCAAAGAAAGAAAAGGACTTGAAGGATGCTTTGTGAACATGTAGACTCAATGATCATGGAGGGCCATTATGGCTTCTTCAAGAACAGATCATGCTAGAATAATCTCCCAACTACTGTTGATAGGAGATTTACTGGCAGATCAGAGGAATGTTGGAGACCTAGACCTAGAATATCTCACTTTCAGCAGAGAGCATTTGACAAAGGCCTTTCATTCTGTTGTGGAAAAGTGGAACAGATAGTGGCAAAATAATAGTATAATTAGGTGAATTTGGAACTGATTAAATGGATGCAGAAAGTAGTCATTAATGGACTAATTCAGTTCAATTCAATTCAATAAGCATTTATCAGTTGTTAACTGTGTCCAGGCACATCTAAGTATAAGAAAAGACAAAAAATAAAGTCTCTTATCTTAAGGAACTTACAGGGGAGAACATAATTCACAAGAAAGTAAAGAAAAAAGTATATATAAATATATTTCTGATATAGAATATGTATGCATATAAATACATACATATTTATATGCATTTATACATATGTAATATGTATTATATCTACAATGTACATATTTGTATGTGTATGTCTAGAGACACAAATGTAATATATGCATATGTATATATACACACTTAATAATAAAAGTAATGTCAGATGGGATGGGAGAGAGGAGGAAACACGAAGAAGAGAGTGAATCAGGAAAGGTCTTTGGTAGGAAGTGGAGCCTAAACTCATTTCTGAATGCCTCTAGGGATTCCAAGAGGCAGAAGTAAAGAGGGATATTTCAGATGGGAAACAGACTGTGCAAATACCCAGAGGTGGGAGGTTTGATGTCATGCATGAGGAAGAGCATATGGGATAGTTTGGTTGGAGTATAGAGAATGTACCAGGCTACAATGTGAAATCAAGGAAGTCAAGTCCACAAAGCCTTTATTAAGCACTTATCATTTTCAAGTTGTCACCTAATCAGGGTTGCCTGACGCCTAGAGACATTAAGGCCTGTGCTAAGAGCTGGAAGTGCAAATACAAGTGAAATTAAACAGTTCCTTCCCTTGAGGAGCTTCCATTCTAATGGGAGTGGGGACGAAAACATATAAAAGGAAGATGAAAACCTAGAGGTGGAGGGCAGGGGAGGGAGGGAGAAGGTATTGGCACAAGGGATATGAAAAAATCAGGAGAGTCAGGAGTGGAATTTGGAGAGGAATGACTGATCTGGGCACTTTCTCTGTCTTCTGTTCCACTCTACCCTTTTCTGCATAATCCAGGTTTCTCATAAAATTACATTCTCTCATTTGGTGGTCCATTTCCAGACTTGTACATTATGGCTTTTGAAATCAGTCAGGGAGGCAGTGAGGTGGTACCATGGATAGAGCACTGGTCCTGGAGTCAGGAGGACCTGAGTTCAAATCCAGTCTCAGATACTTACTAGCTCTGGGGATCCTGGGCAAGTCACTTAACCTCATTGCCTCCAAAAAAAAAATAAAAATCAATCTGGAAAGATATATTGGAGGCCATATTGGTAGGGGTTTTCAAAGTTTTAGAATTCTAGGATTTAGAGTTAGAAGGATCCTCAGAAGCTATCTTGTCCAAATCTTACCCCAAAAGAGGGTTGCCTGAGACTTAGGGAGTTTAAATAACTTGCCTATGCATAGCCAGAAAATGTCAGAGCTGTGCCCTGAACCCAGGCCTTCCTGACTTTGAATTCAATATTCTATTCATTAGTCTATACTGCTTTTCAATATCCAACTTTTCAATGCCCTTCCTAAAATGTGGTACCCAGAACTGATCATAGCACTCTCTCTCTATATATATTTATATATAGTCTGTCCAGAGTAGAGGGCAGTAGGACCATCAGATCCCTAGACTGGAAAGTCCCACCACCAACTGAAGTGAAAATATTTTGTAGGTGTCATTTTTCGTTTGCTTATTTCTGGAAAGGGACTTGTTTTGGATCTCTCTTGTGAATCTGCACTGATTGGGAAACAGAATGCTCTTATCAAGAGCAGGTGTTATTCTACCCATAGAATATATTAGAGTCAGGGTATTAGTGTGGAGCGAGGCCTATACATACACAAGTAGGCTTGATTCCTTTGGGTTTTCTTTGTAACAGCTGACATTTATACAGTGTTTTAAGATTTGCAAAATGCCGTGCATACATATTTAATTTGATCCTCACAACAAGCCTGTAAAATAGAGGCAATCATTATCACCATTTTACAGATGAGGAAACAGAGGCTCAGAAGGGCTAACAAGGTGACTTGTCCAGAGTCATGTACCTGGTGTCTAACTGGCTCCAAATCCAACCTTCTCTTCATTATGTCAAATAATACTAGTTTCAAGACTAACTCATGAGATAAAAGGAATTTCTTGTGGTCTCTCAACTTATTCCTTCTACTCCCCTGCTGGGCTTCTGATGGGGATTTTTAAATGAACCCATTACAAAGCTTTGGAGGATTGCTATGGAATGGGTGTGACAGGCAGCATGAGGGCTGGACCTGGAGTTGGGATGGCCTGGATTCTGATGCTGTCCCTGACTCTAGTTGTATATCACTAAGCTGAACTTTTCTGAGTTCTGGATGGATACTCTTGAAGATTCTAAGATGGGTTGTAATCAATGCCTTTTTCCTTTGCTCCCTTTTAAAATGTTTTCTTCTTCTCCTTGCTGCTCTGCTGCCCTTCTATCCTATGGTTCTCTATCTTAGCTCCCTTTCATGCCTTGCCTTCCCCCCTAGAATTTAGGTTCCTTGGCAGGGTAGAAATTGCCTTTGCTTATGCAGGGGGTCCCTGAAGACTAGAGCAGTTTAAAACTATTTAAGCTTAAAACTGCACTAAGCCTTTTGGGATAACCTATATTTGTATCTCTAATGTGGTATTCTCTCTCTCTGTCTCTCTCTCTGTCTCTCTCTCTCTCTCTGTCTCTGTCTCTCTCTGTCTCTGTCTGTCTGTCTGTCTCTCTCTGTCTTTCTCCCTCTCTCCCTCCCTCCATCCCTCTGTTTCTCTCTCCCTCTCTCTCTCCCTCTGTTTCTCTCTTCCTCTCTCCCTCCCACCCCCCTCCCTCCCTCTGTCTCTCTCTCTTTCTCTGAGTGGAGAAGGAAACAAACATTTATATAGTTCCTTCTGTGTGCCAGGCAGTATGCTAAACTGTTGAAAATATTATCTCATTTGATCTTCACAACAATCCTGTGAGATAGGTGCTATTATTATCCTCATTTTATAGTTGAGGAAACTGAGGCAGACTGAGATTAAGTGACTTGAACAAGGTCACTTAACAGGGTCACAGAGCTAGTAAGGCCAGATTCAAATTCAGGACTTCCTGACTGTAGTCCTGATGTTCTATCCCGTTTTATGTATTTATGTGTGTAGGTAGGTATCTGTTTTTCCATTTATCTTCTCCTCCTTTACCCTTTTTCGTATTTCCTTCAGGCACAATAAATCATAAACTATCACTTTAATAAAAGTTGAGAACCTGTTTTGTTTACTTGGTTGATTGGAGTTTGGGTCTATCCATTGCTATGAGAATCCCTCTGCTGAATATGCATGTGAACAGCTAATAGATGTTGCTTCTTTGGTAGCAAATTAGGAAATCATTGATTCATTGTGCTGTTAAAAAAATGGAAGCCTATTTTGTTCAGGGTAAGAAGGATGAGAGAATACTTAAGCCTTGTAATTTGTATTCAAGCTTCCTGTCATAAAACAAACCCTGAAACCTACTAACAGCCATTATTTTGAATAATTATGAACTGATTGATCATAACTTAATAAAATGACTGCAAAACCACCTAAAAGACATTTGGGTCAGCTCCTTCAGCAGGATATTCATGTTGGGAAGGTGCAGTGGCTTGTTTAGGCTACTGGAATCTTGATTACTTAGTTCATCTGTTCATTCATTTGCTGAAAGTGTCTTGTCAACCTTAAAGGCACAGGAACTGGACCTGTGATTTCATTTCTCTTTTACCTCCCAGGTGAGGACACTCCCTTCATTAGAGTAAGTTGGCTACTTCACTGAAATTCCTTCCCTTCTATAGTTGCCTAGGGCACTGCCAGAGTGAATGTCTTGTCCACTGTCACATAGCCATCAAATTTCAGAAGTAGACTTTGAACACTGTTCTGACTACAAGGTAAGTTCCCAATCCACTACACCATAGTTGTCTTGCTGTAAAGCCTGCACAAATGTGATGATTACAATCATATTTAAGATCTATTTCAATGAGCTTTTGATCTCTCAGACTGGGTATCCATTGAGAGATAGAAAGCTGGTGTTACCTCCAGTGCTTAATAACTATGAAATCACAGAAAAGTCACCCATTCCTTCTGAGCCTCAGTTTCCTCATCTGAAACATGGGGTTAATGATATCTACAGTCCCTAGCTCCCAAGGTTGTTGTGCTGATCAAAAGGGACATTGCATTCAAAACACTACATAAAAGTCATCTATTAGTATTCCTTCAATTGGTTCATGTTGCAACCCATGCACGACATTTACTATTATTATGAAACAAATATTTACTGTACATGATGTTTAGGGGCACTGTGCTGAACCCTACTGAAGATGAAAAAAGGAAGAATACTGCTACCATCCCCAAGGAATGGTAACTAAGAATCTAGCTAATTAAATATGTGTGTGCCCTGATGGCTATAATACAAAAGTTTTTCTTTGGGTACTCTCAGTAGATCACCAAAAGAATAAAGGTGTTCACATAGCTCCTGAAAATGGAACAAAGGTGTGGTGAACACTGGATTTAGAGTCAAAAGATACCTGTTTGAGTTTGGTTTTGATGTGATATGACCCTAGGAAAGTCGCTTAACCTCTATAAATACTCAAATACATGAATGAATCAGTGATTGCATTGATTCAGAAGTTGTACCACTTATGTACATTGCATCCCATCCAGTGTGATTCTTGTCTATGGCATCCCACAAATTTGCCAAGAAGAGCCCCACTGTCCCTCCATGTGCTGCAGGCCTTCACTTTCTCCCGACATCATGAGGCAGTTTGTCTGAAATAGCTACTATGTGCCAAGAACTTCACTAAGTAGTAGAGTGTTAGGCTGCCCATTAGTCATCTCTTTCTCACCAACCCATCTTCTTTTCTATCATAAAACTCCTTGGTATCTCTTATTTCTCTCTTTAAAGTTTCTTACTACACAGATGTTGTAGCCTGCTCATACCCACCATGCACTTCTACATTGCTCTCTTGCATGGCATTCATTTTTGATTCTTTGGAGCCTGATGTGTTCTTTGTCTCAGAGCCATATAAAATATTGGTAAACTGTTGATTTTTTTTTAAAGCAATTGGGGTTAAGTAACTTGCTCAAGGTTACATGACCAGTTATTTCTGGGTGTGGTGCTGAGTATCTGAGCCTGGATTTGATCCAGGTCATCTTGACACTAGAGCCGGTGCTCTTACTCGCTGAGCCACCTGGCCACCCTTAAGCAATTGGGTTTAAGTAACTTGCTCAAGGTTACACGGCCAGGTGTTTCTGGGTGGGTGCTAAGTGTCTGAGCCTGGGATTCGATCTCCAGGTCTTCTCAACACTGGAGCCGGTGCTCTTACTTGCTGTGCTACCTGGCTGCCCCTAAACTGTTGATATTAAAAAGATGGGTCTTTGTTCCATGAGAAGCTTGGAAGTATTAAAGTAGCTTTGTAATTTCCTAAAGATAATTCAATTAAATTTCTCCTCTTGCTTCATCTTGGACCCAACTGAATTGTTCCTTTGTACTGTCTGTCCAGGTATATATACTAGTAGATAATTTCTATAGTGGAATGCACATAATGACATGAGTAATAATCATCTTTCATTCACTTGGTATTTACTGTGTGGATGATCATTCTAAACTTATTTGAATGGTAGAGTGCCATGTGTGAGGAATGGCAAGTAGTCCAGTATATGACTGGACCATATAGTGTAAGGAGGGGAGTAAAATGTGAGGAGATTATAAAGGTTGGAAGACGACAGATTCTGAAGAGCATTTATGCCAAACAGAGGACTTTATACTTGGTCTTGAAGGTAGTAGGGAGCCCCTGGTGTTTCATTAAATGGGAACGGGGTGGGGGGGACATGGTTAGACCTATTCTAGAGGGAAATTGTCCTGGCCAAGCATGGTGCTTGTAATCACTGTTATATGGGACACTGAAGCTGCTGGATCATTTGAGCTTTGGAGTTCTAAGTTCCTTCTCAATCGACCACACTCTTTTATATCAGTGTGGTGAGCCCTAAGAGTGGGAGGACCACTAAGTAGCCTAAGAAGGGGGAGGGGGCAAATCAACCCAGGTAGAAAATGGGGCAACCAAATCTCCAGTATTAATCAATGGTGGGGTCAGACCAATGAGGGTCCTCTACCTATTCAGCCTAGTTTATATAGGGAGATCCAACTTAAAATAAAAATCACTTTGACAGCTGTGTGAAGGATGGATCAGAGCAGGAGATATGAAGCAGGCTTGCCAATTAGAAGATAAATACAATAGGTCAGTTGGGAGGACTTAAACTAGGATAGCAGTTGTTTGAGTGGAAAGGAAGGTATATATGTGAGAGATGTTGTAAAGTAGAAACGATGTGAACCTAACAGTGGTGAACAACTTCGGTGAGTATGTTTCCCTGTTTTATGTTTTACCTGATGTTTATGAGCAGAGTATCTCTAACAAAGTTTATTTATAGGTGTTAGAACTTTCAAAGAATCTTGAATGATTTGGATAAATTCATGGGAAACACCTTGGTATAAGAGCCTTTTAGACAAAATTTTGTTTCACTGAATTAAATGCTTTTTTATAATCAACAAATAATTTGTTCTCATATCTACCTCCCCTATTACCACAGTCAAGGACTATGATATTAGAGTTCAAGTCTTGTGACTCTATTAGCTTTGATGCTGAAAACAGTTTATTAGAAAAATATTTACAGATCTTTTCCATTTTTCTTCTTTTTGTTGTCTTCTTTCCATTTTTGTCCTTAGATTCTCCTGGTTTGACTTTCTTGATTATTTTTCTTTAAACCATTTTTATTCTATACTATTTTCACTGCTTTATGAGGCAATGCTGTTCAAAATAATTTATTATCCTTCATAATGATTTCAAAATGAAATTACATTTTAAACCAGTGTTGCTGCTATCTTATTCTTCCACTCTGGTTCCTTTCTCATCTAGGAAAGGAATAGCACTAATTAGATCTCCTACCTCTGTGCCCCCACCTCTGTGACCAAGTTTATGTCATTTCTTTTCTGTTGCTTAATTGATCCACCTTCACTGGTGAAATTGATTAATAAAGCATAGTAAAAGCAAAAGCTTTAATTACATGTAATATAACTTATGCATTCCTCTGACATCATCACAATCATTATAGTTATCATTTATATAGTACTTTAAGCTTTGCAAAGCACTTTACAAAAATTATGTAATTGTATCCTCACAACAGCCCTGGGAGGTAGGTGCTATAATTATTCTTATTTTATATATGAGGTTCCCATATATATCCCCAGGATCATACATAAATGTATGAGGTCAAATTTGGACTTTGTCTTCTCACACCAGGCTCAGGGATCTATCCACTATGTTACCTAGATGCTTTTAAATTCAGTTCCTGACAAAGTGCCAGTGTCCAACCTGACAAAGACAGTAAAAACCTCATTTGGCTTGGTACCCATTTCCCTTAGCTGCAGTTTCCCCAGTTGAGATCTGTCTCATGGGAATATAGGAATTGGCTCTTGGTTGTAGCATTAGACATAGGGATATACAATCACAATGAGTGTGGTAACTTCAAGGCATTTTACTCTCACTGGAATCTCTTTGTAGCTTCCTTCTTTGCTGGCCACTTGAAATCATCTTTGTGATCTGTTGGGGCCACTCTTCTAGGTTTAGCCCAAGTACCTATTTGTCACCTGACTCACCTTGTGGGGTATATGGGTGTTAAGGGAGGACTAGTACCTTTGCTGTGAGGACTTGCTGAGCCCTTTTCTGAATGGTTCATCTATTTTTAGTGTCCATCTGGCACTTACAACTTTCACCTGTGACTCCAAGAAGTTGTAGCATGAACAACAGCCATATCCCCATAAAACTATCTTGGCAGACAGGCTAAACTAGGTTGAGGGTAACTGTCAAACTTCAAACCTATTGGTGAGGTAGGGGGCTGTCTACCCCTAACATGTGAAGATGTCCCCCAGAGAGAACAATTTGTTCCAACAACCATAAAGATGACTGAAGCAGGCACTGTGGAGTACCTAGAACTTGGTCAGCCATTGAAAATACCAAGGTCACCCCCTGTATCCCACGTCATCACCAGTCATCTTGACTTTTGTCCTGCCACTGGGTTTCAATGGCTCTGGAAGAGAGTGAAGCTGATGACTATGCAACTTCGGCTCACTTAAATCCAGTTCCCACACAAACCAACATATCACCCCCATGATATCATTAGTTCTCTTGAAAATGAAGGACAAACAACAACAATATCCATCCTTAAAATTCGACCTTCATTAGTAAGAGTGGATTTGTAAAGTTTTCTAAAGCTAGCATCCTCCAGGAGCCCAGTGGCCTAAAGAATGAGATGCCTGTATCATACAAGCCCCATTTTCCCTACCTATTTACCTTTGCTCCAGTCTCAATCTGATGTCACCCTTCTCTATCTGACCCTCATCTAGACACTGTGTATTTCATAGGATCACAGATTTGGACCTTTAAAGGAGCCTAGAAGCCATTTAGCCCAACTTCATTTTAAGAGTGGGGAAACTGAGGCTCAGAGAAGGTTAATGATTTGTCTAAGGTCACACAGACAGTAAATAGCAGTGCCAGAGTTTAAATAGAAGACCTCTGACTCCAAACCCAGCTCTCTTTTCATTGTACATTATTGTCTCCTTTCCCTCTTGCTAGGGCAACTGAGCAGAGAAATCTGTATCAGAATGTCAGTGTACTGGCAGAGGGGATAAACTGGCCCTGTCTATATTACAACATGCAAGTAAGAAATGGAGAATGGCATCTGCTTCCTTTCTTCCAAATTCTATTTTTGTTGAGTATGTGAAGTGATTCCACCCCTTTGCTTTTCATGAAATTCATGTCCCAATGTGACAGTGATATTTCATCTGTGGCACACACACATCTTGCCCTTTTGATTTTTAGCAGGTTCAGTGTCTCCTGTACAAGGTGTAGAAGATATCAGATGAACTTTTATCCTTCTCAAGTCAAGGAAGACAATATGACCATCTACCAAGAGATATCAGTGCAACTGATCCCTAAGAAGAGACAATAAATAAGATGCAATTTGGGAAGTCAATCTTTGCACAAAATAATAATTTTCAAAAAAAATTACAAACAGAAGAAGTAGCCAGTAAGAGGAGCTTTCTGACAAATGTGCTTACTGATGCTTCCCTCATGGTATAGCAGCATTATCCACATTAGACAGAGGCTAACCGCCCTAAGCGCCTTTATCCTTTGGTTCTCTTTATGACTAATATTTTTTGTAACAGTGACATTTTGTGATCCCAGGCTCTGAATGTCTCAATAAGTTTTATGGAATTCAGGCTAAAGTGGCATTGTTGTGCTTGCAATAACTATTTTATCCATTACAATCTCAGCTGCAGTGTTTTTCAAAGTGCCTGTTGCTTTCCTTTTCTCTAGAAAGGCAAGATTTTTTTTTTTAAAGAGAGATTAACTGATATTCCATGTAAAACACCTAATTGTTCTGCCAGGGCCTACATTTCTAAAGTGTTTTGTTGAAAAATGGGCTCATTTTTTGGAAGGATGGGATGAAGAGAATAGAATACAAAATGTAGGCATGAATATCTATGTTTTAATTTCCACTGTGGATTTACATGACATCAGTTTTACCCTGAAGAGTGTGAAAGATATCCCCATCCATAAGTCCTCACACTATGTAGTAAGTCATTGAACACACATACATTTCATGCTTAGTCACTCTTTGGACTTTAGGGCTTCAAAATATCTGTGGTGGGGGCGCTAGGTTGTGCAGTGAATAGAACACTGGCCCTGGAGTCAGGAGGACCTGAGTTCAAATCTGTCCTCAGACACTTAACACTTACTAGCCATGTGACCTTGGGTAAGTCACTTAACCCCAACTGCCCTGTCCTTCCCTCTCCAAAAAGAAAAAAAAAGCAACTCGCCCCCCAAAACCCCAAAAACATCTGTGGTCTTATCCATGCCAGTCTCTTTTCCTTGGACCAGGTCAC
The DNA here is from genome assembly GCF_028583685.1 of Petaurus breviceps papuanus. Lineage (NCBI taxonomy): Eukaryota > Metazoa > Chordata > Mammalia > Diprotodontia > Petauridae > Petaurus > Petaurus breviceps. Next base: position 1,453,256 of record NW_027187275.1, read on the forward strand.
AACCCTTCCATACTTTAGTAAATGATCTTCGTGAGATGCTGTGGCTAAGAAAGAAACAATGCAGTGAACAACCCTTAGGGGATGAGTATTTCTTCACATAGCTAAATTGTTCTTTGTAAACACTCAATCCAACCCTAGGTCTGTAAGTCATCAATCAATGAAGAAAGCATTAAGTAACCACTATATATTAGGCACTTGTCTACAGCAACAACAACAGTGACACAACTCACAGTCCATGCTCTCAAGGGGTTTCCATTCTGTAATACTGAAAGTGTTTCCAGCTTGGTCAGACATTGAAGCTTCCAAGATCATCCATGGCATCCTGGCCATTTCTAGTCATGCTGATTTTTCTCTTTCCACTGGACTTAGATGACTCTGGAGGCTTGCACTTTGTGCAACTCTGCTTAACTTAAATCCAATTTATATTGAAGTCAAGATATCATCCCTTAATGTTATTGGGCTTCTTTGAAATGAAGGACAAGTAACACATTAGGACCAGAATAGTGAAGCTTCATTAATTTGGAAGAAGGTTGGTATGAGTTATTAAAAAAGTTTGAATTACAAAGTATCTGAAAGGAAATGCAATTTTATTTCAAGTATTAGAGCAAAGCAAACTAACTTCAGGAAGTATTGCCTAGCATATGTCCTTAGGGGAACTGCTTTAGTGAGCAGATAAGTATGGATTGTAATAAGCACAACAATTGTTTATATGTTAATGCCACTTTTAAAGGGCTTGAGGGTGCTTGGAAATGGTTTTGTTATATGTCAGGTAGTTTAAACACTCCCTGCCCTCATCTTCTTTATGTTATTAATTATCTTAGCAATGCATTTCCCCAATAGGTAATTCAAAAGTAGATTTCAGCTCAGCTTTAAATTACCACAGATTCAAATATATGCAGTCTAAATTAATGAAATTTTATTGTACTGTGTATGAAGCCAAACTCAATCACCTATTTAGCTCCTTCTTGCATTTATTTTGTATATGCTTAACTGGCTCTACGTTGTTTCCCAAGATAGAATGTGAACTCCTTGAAGACAGGGATTGTTCCATTTTTGTCCATGAATACCCAGCACCTAACAAAATGCCTGGAATGCATTAGGCACTTCATATAGGCTTGTTGGTTGAACTAGACCAATGGCCTTGTTTTTTGGTGATGTCACTAAGATTCCACCAAACTGTGAGTATGTTGGGAAGGAAGGAAAGGCTGGATTCCTGATAGGACTTCTCTAGAAGATTAGATAAAATACTCTACATTTTCATATAGCTATGAAGACCATCCATTTATACTCCTGGAATAGGACAGCAAGCCCTCCTATTCATATCTCTTGCTTGGAAGTAAATGAGCTTAATAAACAAAGCTCTAGTGCATTCATTGATGACCCTAGTTTGAGGCCACTCACATCTATGAATGAATTCCTGGTGGTGGAAGGTGGGGAAAGCATTTGATTCTTTGGACTTAACTTTAATGCAACTTGTTTAAAATAACAAATATTTCTTCTCAAAATAGCTTACCATTTCACTGACAGATCTGCAACATTATGATTCATATACCATAGGCTGTCACAACAGAAAACTAGACTGCATTCCCTCTGCTCTCTCACTGGATTATATTGTGCTGTTTGTTAGTCATACCATAGGGGTGGGTGTCAAGTTCTGATTGTGGGTCTGGTGACTGCTAATCTTCAGTTCTGGGGTGCAATTTATTTTTCACCTTAATAATGAGAGTGGTATTCAGAGCTGAAAGTACAACAGAACCTGAAGCAGCTTGATTGCCATACATGGCTGAGTTCTGCAGGATCTAAGCTGGAGACTTGGAACTTGATTTCTGAAAATGTTGGACAGCTCCCACATTGCAATCTTGAGGAAATGTAGCAAAACAATTACACAAACAAAGAACAGGTCTTTTAAAACATCTACTTCTTTTGGTGTTGCTGACTCAGGCTTTGTTGACAAGCAAAATTAATCTTCAGGGAGAAATAGGTAAAAAAAATATTTGGGCTATTAAAATTGAATTATATATAAAGTGATTCAACTTACCGGCACACTGTGTTCTCAGATTGTCCAATCAACAGCTGAAAGTTGCCAAGGGAGAAAGATGACATAGGTTTTCTGAGTGTGCCTTTCAGTAAAATGGTCAGTGAATCTGATGATTTTCCAATAGCTGGCCCTCCACCATAAACTGACAGGAAGTCTTAAGAAAACACAGGTTAAAGAGTAGCCACTACTAGGGAAAACCTCCAAGTAGCCAGAGACAGTTGTATGTATTACAGAACTGAAAATTAATGAGGATATCAGCTGTTATGGCAGCAGAATAGATGATGAGTGGCTAACTTATAGTAGCTAGAAACTGCATCAGGAAGACCAGCATGTCTTCTGGGATCCTGATAGCCTGTGGTATCATTAATAGCGCATCAGGATTTTTGGCTAAATGGCAGGGCACTTCAGTGTCAGTAAATTGCTCTGTCTCTTCCTAATTGTGTGATCTTGGGCATCGTGCATGACTTCTCTGAGACTTGGTTTTCATCTGTAAAATGGGGATGATAATACGCAATTGTACTGCCTATCTTACAGGGTTGTAAAAGTTAAATGAAAATATGTACATAAATCATGTTAAAAACTATAGCAGACAATCTAACAACTATAATAGTAATGGAATTTAAAGATCCCCCTGTATTGGCTTGGTTTTTGGTTTGATTGTGTTAAAACCCAGAGCTTGTGAATCCCACTTGTGGGATGGACTTGTTGACATGAAAAGAGAGGGCTGAACTGGGAGGAGCTGGTGACATAAATTTAGAGAGACACGAGCAGAGAGAGAGGCAGAAGAACTGTTTGGAAGTAGCATCTTGGACACAGAGAGAGACAGAGAGGATTGCTGAGGGCCAGTTTGAATTGCCCAGGACTTTTGAGAGCTGCCACCCAGAGCTGCCAAGGACTGAGGAGACATGGCTGTTATGCTGGTACTTTGTCTGTCTGTTTGGTGTTGTTTTGCCAGATTTGTCCAGTGGTGAAAGACAGTCCTGTTGTTTCAGAGGTCTTGGAACCTTGCTGTTGGTTCAGAGCTCCTGAGACTGTTCTGCAGACAGAGAGTGAATTCTGTCCACTGGTGAAGGACAGTGCTGTTGTTGCAGAAGACTTGGAACCTTGCTGTTGGTTCAGAGCTCCTGAGACTGTTCTGCAGGCAGAGAATGAATTAATGAAGACACTGGCAATGTATCTTGTGGCCTTGCTAAGCTTTGTTTCCCCAGGAACAAATATTGCTGAGAACTTGCCTCCTGTCAAGATGAAGAAAAGACCTCTCTTTGGGTATTAAATGCTGTGCTTAAGCTTGTTGTAACTCTGGGGTAGATGGCCTATTCAGTTGTAATCCAAGGGTGGGGAACTTTTGACCTTTTTGTGCTCTGTGATTGAACAAATGAATGGACTTTACTTATGATTGGAAACTAATCTCCATTTGAGAAGAGGGGCTTTGTGGTTGACTAAATGAATGTACAGCCTAGGGGTGGAGTAGTACTTAGAAGAGGGTCTTTGGGATTGACTAAATGAATTATAATGTCCAGGGGTGGGGTAGTACTTGGAGATAATTGAATTACACTTGGCAAATGCTGTATTTTGAATGATGTTATATTTTGATTTTCTCTGTTCTTAATTTTTCACTGAATAAAATGGAGAGCACCTATGCTAGTATTTTGAACCTTGGGAAGTTGCCTTTGCTTGGCATTACAACAACCAATTATGCTATTACTATTATTTCAAAATTTTAAAGGATCTGTGAGGTCATTAATGTGAGTATAACCTCTGTTCGGGGTGGTAACACAACAATGGCAGAGACTAAGTACAATCTTCTACATGAAACTTTTTTTGATCCTTCCCCCCCAGTGAGTAAGCACCCTTCCATTAAATACTTACCTTGCATTTATTTTGTATATAATTATTAACGTATGAGATATTTCACTTGTTAGAGTATAAACTCCTTGAGGGCATGGACTGTTTCAATTTTGTCTTTGTGTTCCCAGTATTTAGAACAACAACTGGTGCCAAGAAGGTACTTGATAAATGTTTGTTGATTGATTGGATCCCAAGCTGTTCATATCTTTCCATCCTGAGTGACTCTATCCTATATTCTGCCATAAATCCTTAATAAAGATTCATCCTACATCTTGGAGACCTATTCAATGGCACAGTGAGTGTGCTATCTATCTATCTATCTATCTATCTATCTATCTATCTATCTATCTATCTATCTATCTATCTATCT
>NW_027187275.1:1457521-1469972 GCF_028583685.1 Petaurus breviceps papuanus
TCTATCTATCTATCTATCTATCTATCTATCTATCTATCTATCTATCTGTTGACTGCTAGGCCTGGAGTCAGGAAGACTCAGGTTCAAGTCCAGCCTCAAAGACTAAATAACTATGCAACTTTGGGCAAATCACTTAGTTTCTTTTCGCCTCAGTTTGCTCAACTGTAAACTGGGGGTAATAAGAGTATCTACCTCCCAGAGTTGTTGTGAGGATCTAATGAGATGATATTTGTTTCAAAAAATCACTTAGCACAGTGTCTGATGATGATGACAACATTATGTTGTATATGGTTCGGTAGCGTAGGTAGATAGCCAACAAGGATTAAGTACCTATTGAGTGCTAGGCACTGTATGGAAGTGATGGGAATAGCAATAGAAGCAAATATAAAATTCCTGCCCTCAACTAGCTTAAATTCTAATAGAATGCTGTTATAAACCTGGGAAGTTTGTTTGTTCTAGGACCTTCATTTCCTTTCTTGTCCTTCCAGTTGAGCAGAAGAGAAGAGGTTTCTTGGCCCCGTTCTTCTCCTCTTTCTTCCTAGCAATTGTTAGTTCACACCCTCCTACCCTACACAAACAAATGACTTTATATATGCCACTTGGTGTATGCTTTTTATCTCCCCAGTAGAATAAGAGCTACTTGGGTCAGGACAGGATGGTTCACTTGTTGTTTGTATGTTTGCATCTGCAGCTTTTAGCACAGTGCTGGGCAGGAGCAGGCATTTACTAAATGCTTCTTGACTCTGAATTATTGTTATTGCTGTGATTTTAAAATGATAAAACATGTATCTGGGGTGAATAATATGGTTTGGCTTCAGGAATTGACATTTGGAAGAGTAGGGGATTGGGATGAATAATGTGGCATATAGGGAATTGACCCATCCTGATCCAGGCAAAGAAAGTAAGAATATTATATTGAGTTAGCAGATGCATTGATTTCAGAAGCACTAATGATTTTAGTTAAGCTTAAAAAACAAAAATTCCTTGATTAAAAACAATTCTCAGCTGCTGGGAAGTAGAAATGGAATCTTAAAGTCAAGAACTATATGTATTTTTAAAGAGCTGACTTAAAAACAGTTCAATAGTATTTATAGGATTCACATTTTAAAGATGAAGTTAATTTCTGTTTGTTTTTCATTTTCACAAATGTCAAAGTGTAATGTATTATGAAAAAGGCAGGAAATGGAATCTTAGCAATGTTCTGGACCCTTCATAATTGATCAGGGTGATCAAGGCCTATCCCCCCTTCCTATTCAGGTTGGTATTTGAGGATTGATAGGATCCAATCTGTCATAGAACTAGGTAGATGGTTTTGGAAAAACCTCAGTAGAAAAGAAAGGCATTTTAGAAGGCTGAACAACCACTCTTCTACCTGCTTTCTCTCTCAGCACAGTCTGGTGATTTGCATATTCATCTATATCATATTTTTTTCCATAGCCAAGTAGAGGCACTGATTCAAAGAATAATATTAAAACGTTTTTGAGCATAGAGACCTTGTTCATTATCTTCCACCACTTCCCTACCCCCCACAAGGCCCAATAAAATATGGTGCACCATATTGTAACTCAGCACCTATTTTAGGGGAGACTTCTTTTGTTGACATTCATCATAAGACGTGGTAGACCCTAATGTGTGACCAGACTGGTATGTGGATGAAATGGGCTAGACAAGGCAGCCTTTGGAGTTGATGAACCGAAGAACTGATAAATCAGTTTGGTAGAAAACCCTTACTTTCTAGAAGAAGAAGGTAGTAGACACTGAAAATGAGCATAGAGAGTAGGGTGGATAGGAATACTGTGCTGAGTATGTTAAATAATAATGATAGTAGTACAATTTTAATATGATAACGATGACAATAAATAAACATAATTAAAGCGCTAAAGGACATTTATATTGTACTTTTAAGTTTTGCAAAGCACTTTGCAAACATTATCTAATTTGATCCACATTATAATCTTGGGAGATAGGTGTTTTCATTTCATAGTTGAGGAAGCTGAGGAAGAAGTTAGGTAACTTGCCCAGGGGTCACATAATAAGTGTCTGAGGTTGGATTCGAACTCACATTCTTCCTAGCTCCAGGTCTGGCACTTTATTCATACTCTGCCACTTAGCTATCCTCAAGTCACTGAGAAATTTGGAAGAATGACTGGTAGATGGGGACAGAGTAGTGTTGATATATTACATGGTACTCAAAAGAGCAAAGGTCACTGATGTTGGTAAAGGAAGGGTCTAGAAGTGACAATGAATGGCAAAGTGGACATACCCACACTACCTTGTGGTGCTGGTAGTCAGAGGGAATTGTAGAAAGAGAGATGTCTAGTGGAGAGTGTTACAAGGAATATAGTGTCATTAGGAGACAATCAAGTTTTTTCTTATAGGAAGAAGATACAAGGAATATTGTCTGAAAAGTTGAAGACCATAGGACAGTTTGTTGGAAATAAAAGGTTCCAATGGATGCAGTGGGATAGAAGAAGAAAAGTTAAAATAGGCCTGGGCAGGGAGCTCCCAAGCTTGGAATGTACTCCTTTTTCACTTCTGCCTCTTAGAATCTTTTTCATCCTTTAAGGCTCAGCTCACATACTGCCTCTCATGGAAAGCCTTTTCTCCCTCCTCCCTCCAGCTGTTAGTGCTTTCTCTTTCTCCTCAAACATCATATGATTTAATTTAACAAGTATTTTTTGAGTGCCTAGGTACTGTCCTAGGCTCTGGAGATACAAAGACGAAAAATGAAGATGATTTTGTCCTCAAAGAAGGGAAACAATATTTACACAGGAGGCAGGTAGTGGGGTACAGTGGCAAGGGCAGGATTTGGAGTAGGAGGATCTAGGTTTGAGTCACTAGTCAGCTCATCACTACCTATGTAAACTTGGGCAAGTCATTCAGTCTTCTTTTCTAAAACAAGAGGATATTAGATTAGGTGACCTCTCTCTCGGCTTCCTTCCAGGTCTAAATCTATGATTCTTGAGTAAATATAAAATAACCATAAGTATTTGGGGAGGGGGAAGAGTGGATCAGGAAAGGTCTTGTGCAGGAGGTGATACTTGAGCTGATTCTTAAATGGAACCAGGGATTTTAAAGAGGAAGATAGACTATAAAAGGGATCTGGAAAATGGGCTTGGAAGTGGGTGGGAATAAAGTGCTAATGCAGGGGCAAGGCTGCTGATGAGGAGGTGAATTTGTAAAGTCTGGAGAGTGAGTTGAAATGGGTATGAAGCCTACCCATTTATATAGAAAATGCGTATAGAATGTGTATAGAAATTAAAGAATAGAGACCTAGCAGAGTTAACCTGTCCCAGAGGTAATGGCATACTATCAAATTTTGTTGTTTTGGAGTGACTGCCTGCATGAAGGCCCACCCACATGATCTTGCAGATTTTGAAGACTCGGTAGAGTTTTTATTTTGGTACTTACAACCTAGTGAGATCAGCACAGCAAGTACTGTTATCCCCATTCACAGACAAGGTTCTGAGGCTCAGACAGGCTAAAGGACTTTCTTTAAAGTCAGGTAGATATTAGTAGCAGAGCTAGGTCTCAATCGAGGTCTTCTGGCTTAAAATCTAGCATTCTTTCCACTACCCTGGAGCCTATCCTTTCCCTTATGGACTTTTTGTATTCTGGTATTAGAGATATTGTAACCATTCAATTCAATAAACGTTTATTAACCATCTACTTTGTGCAAGGGAGCTAGGTGATACAGTAGATAGAATTCTGAACTTGGAGGCAGGAAGGCTCATCTTCCTGAGTTCAAATCTGGCCTCAGACATTTACTAGCTCGATGACCCTAGGCAAGTCACTTAATTATGTTTGCCTCAGTTTCCTCATCTGTAAAATGAGTTTGAGAAGGAAATGGCAAGCCACTCCAGTATCTTTGCCAACCATCCCCCCACACCTTACCCACACCCTGACCAAGGGATCATGACTGAAGAGTCAGATGTAACTTAAATGACTGAACAACAAAAACAATAGTGAAGAAACCCTCTCTGCCTATGCTGATTAGACTGCCCTGCAATCATAGTTTTGGAGGTTTTGCTGCTGACTTGGCCAAGGCCACAAAGTCAGTATGTTTTGGGGTCGGGAAATGGGTCCTGGTCTTCCTGCATTCAGGCCTACTTTCTATGTGCTACACCATGCTGTCTCTTAATAATGTGTAATACTAGGATAGAATGAAGAGAAAAACCAAGACTGTCAACTGACGAAGGACCTTTTCTAATTCTTCCTCTTAACATTTAAAATATCATTTGAGATTTATAGAGTTTATCTGAGTAGGGGCAGCACTGGGAAAAATTTTAAAGAAGTCAAGGTGTGCTGTTTCCACCTCCTATTTCAACCCCTCCTTCCTCTTCCTGAAGACTCCAAGCCCTTCTCTGTCCTCCTTGCCTCTCCCCTCCCCCGATTGCAGAGTTACCTATCCTGTGTCCCATTCCCCAAGGCCTTATTTTAAACTAGCTGTCACTGTTGACAAAGGTTGCTGCATGACCTTGCTGGGCCTCAGTTTCATCATCTGTCAGATGGCGAGGTTGCAGCTGGGTGATCTCTAATCTCTGAGGTCCCTTTTGGCTCTGACTTTCAATTCTGATTTTAGCTAAAATGAGAGTTGATAATGATTTAAGGGGTCCCCCCTCTTAAGGATGTATTTACATCTTAAAAGAGGGCATTTGGGGAGTCTTCAAACCCCAAAGGAATGACTAGTGAAGGTTAGAAATTTGAAGTACTTTGGCAGCTCAGTAAGAGAAAATTTTTGAAAGGTGTGTCTTCCCAGTGTTTTTCAAATCTCCATCTACGTGACAACTTCATCTGCCTCCTGACCTGCCTTTGATGTAAGCCTGGGAGTTCTGGACATAATGGATAGACTGCCTTTTGTGCACTGTTATTTTTCCTTTGACACTTGACTTTCTCATTTAAAAAAATTTTTTTTTCTTTGTACAGTCCTAGGAAAAGTCTAAGAAGGTATTATTCAGAAATTTGGGAGGGGTGGGGCAGAGACAATGTGGTTTTCATTTTAAGGGCTAGATTTGGAGTCAGCAGATCTGGGTTTGGATCTTGACTAATAATAGCTGAAAATAATAGGTAGAATTTATGTAGTGCTTACTGTGTACTAGGCACTACTTTAAATACATTATCTTATTTGATCATCACAATAACCCTGGGAGGTAGATTATTATACTTACTTACAATTCAGGAAACTGAGGCAGGGAGTGTGACTTTCCTAGAGTGACAGAATTAGGAAGTGTCTGAAGACAGATTTGAACTCAGGTCTTTTTGACTCTGGGCCTAGCGCTCTGTCTACTGTTTTACTCAGTGACTTTAAGCACCTCTGCCGCTTAGCAGCTGGATGGCCTTGATCAAATCATTTACACACTCTCTGGGCCTTGCTTTTCTCATGTATAAAATAAGACTGCCAGATTAAATGACCTTTAAAACCCCTTCCATCTCTAAATCTAGAGGTAGCTAGGTGTTTCTGTGGATAGACAACACTGGACCTGGAGTCAGGAAGACCTGAATTCAAATCTAGCCTTAGATATTTACAAGCTGTGTGACCCTGGACAAGTCAATAAAAAAATCACTATCTCAGTTTCCCCAACTGTAAAAATGAGGATGATGGCCTCTACTTTCTAGAGTTGTTGTGAAGATCAAATGAGATACTCTACATTTATATAGGATTTAATGCAGTGCCGAATACACAGTAGGCACCATATAAATGCTACCATCATTATCATCAATATTACATCTATGCTCCAGTGATAAATAATTTTTGCTTCATTATCATGATCATTGCCCATTAAACAAAAATATTTCATTATAGACTGTTAGAGCTGAAAGCAACTTTAGAGATCCTTCAGTCCAACATCCTCATTTTATAGAAAATATGGAGTTCTCGAAATGGGGAAGAGACCTGTCCAAGGTACTGAACATCCATCTGCTACTTAAAGGTCTCTGTGCTGCAACACCCAGGGCAGACAAAGACAGATAAGATACTACTCTATCCAAAAGGAATTTATTATAATCTAGGTGGGTAACATTTGCAAAGCACTTTGCTTGCATTATTTCATTGGATATTTGCAGTACTTATGAATGAGTGAAAACACCTTTTATGTGCTTAATCAGACAGACTCTGTCCTCAAGAAATGTACATTCTAATGGGGGAGATAACACATGTAATGAAGTGGTGGTCAGGGAAAGGAGTGTTGGTTTGAGGTGTGAAGGGGATGATATGTAGATAGCTACCCAAGACCACTTATTTAGTTGATGATAGCAGAACTCAGAACCACGTTCTATTAATGCAAATTGTGCTATACTCTATTGATAAATAATATTTAGACCAGTACCTTGCAGCTGGGTGGCTCAGTAGATAGAGGGCTGGGCCTTGAGTCAGGAAGACCTGAGTTCAAATCTGGCCTCAGACACTTACTAGCTGTGTGACCCTGGGAAAGTTACTTACCCTTTGTTTGCCTAACCACTGGAGAAGGAAAAGGCAAACCACTCTAGTATCTTTGCCATGAGAACTCCATATGGGTCATGATGATTTGGACACAACTGACTACTCAACATCAACCTTGCCTAAAGGAGGCTCTCACTAAATGTTTTTTGAATAAATGATATTGTACTGAATGTGTTCTATCCAAAGGTAAAAGACACTGTCTTACCCTGCATTATAAGTGAAGTATACTCAAATGCAGATTCAATGAGGAAATATAATAGAAGATGGTTTTAATTTTTCCATATGAACTGGATTTAGAATAAGAGAAAATGGGCTTAAATAATAACATAAAGGATATCCCTCACCCTGGAATGAGTCATGGGGAGACACTGTTCAATCTTCTTTTTAAAAGGACTTTACAAACAGGATAGAATCTCATCTGCCTAGCAAGGATCTTAGTTCAAAGGGACCTTGGAGGTCTTCCAGTCTTATCCCTTCCTTGGAGTAGTGTTGCTAAAGACAGAGGGACAGATAAACTAATCTGTTAAGATCCTTTCATTTTTTCAATTATATGAGTGTCATATGGTATTACTTCAGGAGCACGGGAAGAACCTAGTACCCCAACATTTCAACTTAAGGGTCATAGATACTAAAGTCTAATAAGAGGAAACATAGAACATACAACTAGATAGTAAAGCAAGTCAGCTTTATTGAGAGGACATGCTTAAAATATGAAGGCAGTCAGGGAGAATGGTGAAATAGATCAAGTCCACTGGTTAGGGAATTGGGCATCCTAATGGGGCCCCAGATATCATAGAGTATCCCAAACCAGTAAAATCTTCTGGTTTTATATGGTGTTCTCATCTTGAATAGTAAGACCTGGCATTGGGGCCGCAACCTCAAAAATGGGAATGCTTTATTCTGGGGAGATTGGAGGGAGGAGAGAGACTCATGGCTAGTTGGTATTCAAACTCCTCTCCTCCCTACAAAGCAGGTTTTGGACCTTCACTGTAGATCTCCCTCTGATGGCTAACTCAGTTTTGAGCTTCCCTGGGGCTTTTTTGTTTATCAGCATGGGGAGGTTACAAAGGTCATTACACTTTCCCACCTGAACTGATATTTGAAATCCCATCATTAGAGTTTCATTTCTTTAGTTGATGGTCCCTGCTAAACTGCAAATGCTCCAGGGACAGTGGACAACTGAAGTTGTAATCAGTCATTTGCACTGTGGGGATTTGGAGCAGAGGTGCAGAAAACACCCATCTCCTATTTACAATTATATCTTTCAGGTTAGGTTTGAAAACAAACATTTTCCAACTTCCAGAGATTGGATGAATTTGGAGAGGATATTAAGTTCAAATTTTCAGGGATTGTCAATCAATTTCAGACCCCAAACTGTGTATTCAAGAATGACATTTGGGCCAAGCGGGATAGGGAATGGATTTGTGATTCAGTCATATAGGGAGCTCCTAGATAAGGAAACTCTGTCTCCCAGTGCAGGCATTCACCTTCTCTGTACTTTACAGTTTTACAGAACTGCTTATAGCACTGAGAAGGTAAGTGACTTGCCCAGGATTCCAGTCACTAAATGTCAGAGGCAGGATGTTTCTGATTTTGAGGTCAACTCTATTGGACTATGTCATCCTGCCTCCCTCCAGCTAGAACAGTAGTAACAGTTACCTGACAGTTGTTAGAAGGGAACTCCAGGGTTTGTGTAGGGGTCTGAAGGGCCAGGAAGAAAGACAAAGCTATTGGGGTGAACAGCTAACTTGAGAAAGTCTGACAACTTACTAGAGTGATTGACTTTCCTATAATTTTGTTTTAGTCTCTACACATGCACACCTGTATAAGAGACAATTTTAAATGAAAATACATTTTCATTGAGACATCTTGCAATGAGTTCTTGTCTTGGAGTCAGAAACTTTTGTTGTACATCTCAGCTTGGACACTTTCTAGTTGTGGGACACTGAGTATAACACTCAACTACTTTGAGTCTCAGTTTCCTCATCTGTAAAAGGGGGATAATACTAGTTAAGTGAGGAAAGTACTTTGTAAACCTTAATGTACCATATTATATTATTATATTAATGTGCTATACAGAATATCTCAAACATCTTAGTGAATTTTAATGCAGCTTAAGATGGGACTAAAACTTTTGGGACACCCTATAGAAAGGCAAGCAATTATTAAGCTGACAGAATTGCATATATGTTAGGCAAAAGTCAGACAAAAATAGATCACTGGATGTTGAATACTGATGTAGTCAACTTTTCTTTTTTTGGAGGGATTGATTCTGATCATTTGTCTCTATCCCTTGCTCAGACAAACAAAAACAAAACAAACAGAAAGAAACATTAATTCATTTAGCTGTCCAATAAATGAACATTTAAACTGAGTCAAGATGTATGCTAGAGATGCTACGAAAGAGAGAGGCAGTGTGTTGTAGAGAAAAGGATTCTGTACTGAGAGGTCTCAAGATCTGGGTTCACATTCTAGCTCTGACCTTTACTACCTGGGAGAACACATCACTGTCATGAGCCTCAGTTTCCTAACTGTAAAATAGAATAACAACATTCATACTTCTTGGGTTACTATGAGGAATATATCTTGTAAACCTATCATTGTGTAAATGTGAACGGCTATCATTATTATAATGAAAAAGAGAAGAAAGAATTGAAATATGGTAAAAAAAAAATAGACTGAAAAATCAGGAGTTTTTTTTTTAAACATAGGATTCTGGTTCATGGATAGATTTCAAAGGGTCCATCAACTTGCATGGCAAAAAAATGTGCATCTTTATTTTCACTAACCTTTGGTTTCCATTGTAATCCTATGTATTTAAAAACATTCTGAGAAGGGGTCCCTAGGCTTCCCTAGACTGCCTAAGGGGTCCACGACAGAAGCAAGGTTAAGGACCAAATTTAAAAATAATAAAAATATGTAAGGTCTAAATACTCTCATTTCAGAGCATCTTTTTCAGACCACTTATAAAATAGTCTCTTTTAAATAGTGTACATGACAGAGTGCTGGAGTGTGAGTCAAAAAGACCTGGGTTCAAATTTGACCTCTGATACCTCCTAGCTATGTAGTAACCTCTCTGAGCCTTGCTTTCCTCATTTATAACACATGATAATAATATATTATTGTTAGCAGCTGCATTATAGATTTGTGGTGAGGCTCAATTCTCATGCCCCTTCCTCTCTGAGGTGTGATTACTGCCTTTCCCTTTCATATCATCTCTGGCATAGGTGTTGACTTGGTTTAAATGTCAATTTGTTGAATAGTTGAATTAATGAATGTTTTTTTTTTCTTACTATCTTTTCCCCCTTGTAACCATTGTTTCCTGTGCAGGAGTGGGGGGCTCCCCCTATTGTTTATGATACTTGCAGATGCTATGGGGGTGTAAGACCAATAACTTCAACACACAGAAGGGCTGCTAGCATAGGTTCTTAGATCTTCTTTTCTAGAGGAAAGATAGCTTTAAAGGGGTTAATGATCTTTAATTAACAGACAGGTAAGTACAGATAAGTAGAAAGGAGTGAGTATCCAAGAAAGAATCCATCAGACAAGGCTCCAACTGTCTAAACAAAGTAATAGAAACATAACCAAAGACCAGGGAGCACCAACATCTGGGTTCACAAAGTTGGGGAAGTGGGGGTTGGTGCCTTAACCACAGTTACCCAGAGTCTTGTCTGGCCAAATCACAGAGACCTCAGGTGAACATTCTTCCCATGAGTGAGCTCCAAGGCAAAATACCAACCTCCCAGAATATGTGTGTGTATGTGTATATCTATATCTAGATACAGATATGGATATATAGATATAGTTTTGACTAATAGGCTCAAAGCCAGAAGGTATCACAACCCATGTGACTCAGCGCCTAATTGGCTTAGTACCAAAAGGTGTGAAAGCCTTCCTTTGAGCAAGCCTCCCCATAAACAAGCTCCTCCCCCTAAGCAAACTCCTCTTCCAAGGCAATATAAATCTCCCTAAATATTTATATGGATTGTATTTGACTCAGGGTGTGTCATAACTGTGAAGTGAGTGGGAGCTCAAAGCAGCAAGGCAACCATGATTGAAATACCTGTGTACCTTTAGACCTGGGAGTATGGCCCCTGTTCCAAGGGAAAAAGGGGAAATGTGGTCACAGAGGCCTCTTAATGAACGGGGAAGCTCTTATATTCCATTAACCCTACACTCTCTGAAATTACTTTGTCAATATTTTATATTTTCCCTTTCTCCATGTGTGTCTCTACCTCCCCTCTCTGACCATGTAAGTTCCTTGAAGGATGTTCCCTTAACTTTCTTTGTATCTGTAGTGCCCAGCACAGAATTAATTTGACTTATATTTATGAATCACTTTGTGAATCCTAAAGCTCTATTATGTTATTCTTATATAGTTACATTATTCTTATGTTTGCTTAAGATGCTTTGAATGATTCCAGCCCCATGGAGTTCAAAGGTAGACTGATGGATACTTTACTTGTGAGCTGAGAATTTCAAAATGGGAATAAAAGCAGATTTTAATGCTTGCGTTTTAGGTGACTTGTAAAGAACTGGAATTTATTCTCCTGCCCTCTTCCTCCCTGCCCCCATCCCCTTCTTCCTGCCAGGAGGTCTTGGACAGTCTAGGTTCCTGAGTTTTCTTTTCGAGGCAGAATTTTATGTTGTGCTTCAGGCTTGTTTATTCCCTTTTCTCTGAATGTGTACTTTGCCCGGTTTCATGCAAAGGGCCTGTCGCTCTTGTTGAATGCAATCACTGCATCTTACTCAGTTTCCAAACAAATTCTTTATTCTTTCCATATCTTCTTTCCCCCCTAAACCTTAGAGGGACCAGCTTGAGTTGTTTTCTGCCTTTCATATCATGTCTCTCATTCAGAAACGAAGGACAAAAATGGTTGGATCCAATACCGGCCTTTTCTTTCTTTTCTTTCTCTTCAGAAAAGTTTTATTTCTCCTTTGGTTTTACATTGTAGTCATTTCCCTCTGTTCCTCCCCCTCTTTTGAGTTTTCCTTGATGAAAGGAAATAGAAAAATCTACATATGGACTATTTGTGATAGGATGCATGGTAGTACACAGCCCTAACCCCCCACCTCTCTAGTGAACAGAGGAAGGTACATTTTCTCGTCTCTTTTCTAGGGGAAGTTTGGCCATTATATAATAATTAGAGCATTCAGTGGGGATAATAATAGTATCTACCTCACAAGAATTGCTGTGAGAATCAGATGGGATAATAGTTGGAAATTTTAAAGCACTTTATCAATAGCAGTTGTTTCTTATTATTATTTTCACTTGCATTGTTGTCATTGTATATAGAAAAAAAATCTCGAATGAGAATGAGATAAAATTGACAATATCTACTGCAGTGCCTGACACATAGTAGGTGCTTAAGAAATGCTTGCTATCACCTTTCCAACCTCATGCCCCTTCCTTCCCTTTCCATCTTCTGCTAGGCAGTTATGATAGGGTTTGCTTCAGAGCCAGGAAGATCTACATTCAAATCCCATCTCTGACACCTACGGGTTTTGTGACCTTGGGCAAGTCACGTGCTTGAAGCAATTCTATGAACCTCTTAGTTGAAGAGAAGGTGCTACCCTGCCTTGGTAGGGGGAGTTTCCTCCTTTGGGAGTTCCTTATAGTAATGAAATCACAGACCCAGTCCCTATTCACTGTTCCATAAGATCCTCTAATACATGGTTGTTTTCCTTTTAACAGAAAGAAAAATGCAGGAGGTCAGGGATTTTATTTGTTCATTTTTTTTTTTTTTTTGCCCAGAATTTATTAAGCACCTCCTGGGGGTGCCAGACACTGTGCTAGGCAGAAGAACACAAGTACACAATGAGTTCATCCCTGACTTCAAGGACTGAATTCTACTAGGTCAGGGGCTCTTAACTATTTTTGTCAGTCAGTAAGTCAATCAATAAACATATATAAAACACCTACTATGTGACAGGCACTGTGCTAAGCACTGTTTGAAACACTCTGGTGTGTGTGTGTGTGTGTGTG
Source organism: Petaurus breviceps papuanus (assembly GCF_028583685.1). Lineage (NCBI taxonomy): Eukaryota > Metazoa > Chordata > Mammalia > Diprotodontia > Petauridae > Petaurus > Petaurus breviceps. The sequence goes on from NW_027187275.1 coordinate 1,469,947, forward strand.
TGTGTGTGTGTGTGTGTGTGTGTGTG
>NW_027187275.1:1469982-1538636 GCF_028583685.1 Petaurus breviceps papuanus
GTGTGTGTGTGTGTGTGTGTGTGTGTGTGTGTGTGTGTGTGTGTGTGATGGATCCCTTTGGCATCCCTGTGAATTCTCCGGACTGACTCCTCAGACTAATTGGTTGCCTATATTACCAAAACTGAAGAAAATGCTAAATTTCAGTTAGAGGTTAGTAAAAATAGAGATGTATTTCCCCCCTTTAATTCCATGGACCCTCTGAAATCTTTGCATGAACTGGACCCTTTGAGGACTTTGACCCCATGTTAAGAACCCCTGTACTAAGGAGATAGAACAAGTTTATGGCTAATTGAATATGGTATATATATACAAGATGAATAAAATGACAAAGGAATGAGTTTGGTAATAATTATTTTAAAACAACTATATACAAAAGATAGTAAGAGCATATTTGCACTGCTCTAAGAAACTACTAATCCTTTCATTTTCAATTTGTAAAGTTGTATTTTTTCATTCCTTTCCCTTTCCTTCTCTCTTTCCCTTTCCCCCTCCCTTCTTTTCTTCCTTCCTTCCTTCCTTCCTTCCTTCCTTCCTTCCTTCCTTCCTTCCTCCCTTCCTTCCTTCCTTCCTTCCTTCCTCCCTTCCTTCCTTCCTCCCTCTCTCTCTCCCTCTCTCTCTCTCTCTCTCTCTCTCTCTCTCTCTCTCTCTCTCTCTCTGTCTCTCTCTGTCTCTCTCTGTCCCTCTCTCCTTTCTTTTCTCTTTTGGTGGAGCGTGAGCTGGGAAGTCATTTAGATGGGGAGAGACATTTCTCTAAATGTCAATACTTATGAAACACCATTTTAAACCTTTATAAATGATTATCTTCCTTGGTCCTGATGAGGCATTTTCTCATTGCTGCTCAATTTATTTACTCAGGAGACCAATTTATTTCACTACCTCTGTACTAACTGTTTGCATTGACATCTAGGTCTGCTTTGAGCAAGCAACTGTGACAAGTTGTTTATTGAACTGTAAACAGGTATTGTCTGAATCTAAACAATGGCTTTATCTAATTAGGAGACCCTGGGCATCATCTTAGCCCCATGTGGTTAGACTAACCCAGCCTAGTTGCTCCTGCAGATTTTTTCCATCCTTAAAAAAATCCTGTTGAAGTGAAATCTCTCCATCTGAGTGTAGAGAGAAATCCTTATTGTGTAATGGAACTTTACATACTGATGTTGTGCAGAAAGAGAGAATTATCCATAATGGACTGATCAAGGTCAGTCCAATACATTGAATGTCTGAATTAGGAAAGGGGAAAAAAAGAATAAACTATAAAAATAAAAGGAGAAGGAATGATGAGTGAATGGGGTCTGTTGCTTAGGGTGAAATTCAGAACACATTCTTCCCCTTTTCCTTAGCTTCTGGGAAGGGGGTTGGAGGAAGGATTCAATGAAATGATGGTGATATGAATTTCCAGACAAAAAAACAGGTATGATTATGGAAAACATCATATGAGAACAGAAGGAAAAAAAGTTAATTTTATAGGCCAAGATTTGTAACAGGATTTGGATAAAAATACTTGGGATCTCCTTATCTTCCTCAGCCTTGCTTTTGGGTAGGGGATGATAATCAAGTGTGCAATCAGTACTTTTTGTCTTTGACTGTTGGTACTTCTCTTCAAGGTATCACCCAGTAGTGCAGGAAGGCCCTTGCCAAGAAGCTCTCCTTGGCTGAAGTTGTTATGATTATATTTTCTATTCCCTAGGGGATTGCTAATTGAGATTCAGTAAAAAGTGAGGCTGCTGGGAAGTTTTCACATGGGAGGCAATAAATAGTTCCCCTCTATAATGGAGTTCTAAAGTGCCAGGGTGGGTTGTTAATTGAAGGGTAGGAATCCTGAAAAATATCTGTCCTTGGTCAGCTCCTAGCATCTTGTACCTTTCCCAGGTTGAGAGCTCAGATCTGAACTAGTGCTTTTATGTCATCCATACTCCGTAGATCAGATTCAGGGAGTGGATTTCTATAATCTAATCTAATCTTATCTATCTATGTATCTATATATCTATCTCTGTCTGTCTGTCTGTCTGTCTATCTATCTATACTATAATCCCATTGCAGAAATTTCCCATGTTATTTCCTTTTAGAAATGAAAAGTACCATAAAAATGTTACTATTTGCAAGATAGCAACATAAATGTCATAAACTTGTGGCCATAATAGCTACAAGAATTCAGTTTAAGTAGTTGTAGTAATATTAAATTCTTACCATACTGAGATATGACTCAAAACTGCATTCCTATTAGGAACTATAGTTCCTATATTCCTCCTAGAAATAGTTCCTATTTCTCCCATTAGGAGAAATACTTTCTAGACAATCAGATCATATCAGATGCAGAGTTATTATATTATTTAATTTTTTTAGTTAATAGTTATTTAATTTTTTAAAATAATTTTTATAGCTAAAGGAAAACTCTCTAGGAAAGCTATACTTTTTAAATGGAAAAACTTTAAAAACAGCCTAGTGATGGTTTGTTAGATGAGAAAAAAACAAGAAAAACTATACACTGAAGTTCTGGAATGCAGCAACTCAAATTTATGCACCTGAGATTATGAAGCCATGTTCAGATCTCTGCTAGCACCATGCACCTTTCTAGGCAACAGAAATAAGATCTCTGCTAATACCTCGTGTCTTTCTCAGGTACCTTGTAAATCAGATCTTTGCTAGAATCTTGTTTCTCCCCCATGCTCTTGGGCAATGATCTCCCAACTTTTTTTGGTGGTGCTGTTATTAGTAAAAAAGATACTCCAACTTATGTGCATCTAGTTATTTATAAATTATATAATTTACTACTGAACAGATAGTTATGAGCATTATCAACTTTACAAAAAATGGACATTTTAGAAGACTGAGATAAAGAGGAAATAATATTTGATCCTGGAATCAAAGGGAGTCACTGGAATTTCATGAACATGGAAGAGACATTGTGAGACCTGAGCTTTAGGAAGATCACTGGACAAATGTGTGGAGTAAGGATTGTAGAAATGAGGGACTTGAGACAGGAAAACCAAGTAGAAGGTTAGTCCAGGTGAGAGGTGATAAGGGCCTTACTTAAGATGGTGGCTAAGTGGAAAGAGAGAAGGGATTGGTTACCAGAGATGTAAAGGTAGAAATAATGAGATTAAGCAATTGATTAGATGTGTAGGAAGAAAATGAAGAATCAAGAATAACATCCACATTGTAGGCTTAGGTGACAGAAAGATGGCAGATGGTGCTTTCAGCAAAAATTGAAAGTCAACTTTTTCTTCTTATAAGTAATTCCTTGATGTGTGATCTTATCACCAGAGACCAATTTGCTGGCATTTCAGGGACTCTTTCAGTATTTCACAGCTACTAGGCCAAGGGACACAAAGCCTCACTGATTAGCATTCACCTACTTTCCTGGCTCCATGTATCCTCCCAATGTATTCCTCCCCTCCCCCAACCATGGATTGGACTTTGAAAAAGTTGCTACTACTACTACTATTACCATTATTGATACTAAGCAAAGCCCTCTGTGCCCCTACCATTTTCTTCCTCATTGGAATTCTTTTTAATTTTTTAAGCATTTTAGCCCTGAGATTTCCCCATACCTTCTGTACTCATTCTTCCTGTGGCACTTCAAGACACGGATACTGTCTATTCTTTTGTAAACCCTTTAAAACTATTCTTTCAAAATCTGGAATATGCACACCTAAGAACACCTTGCCAAGTATCCTACTACTATTCCCTTCTTACCTGGTACTGCATTCAGTGGAATGCAATTCAAGACTTCATTATGCCCTCCCTGGGTGGAAGGGGAAGAAAATAAAAGTGCCTACTATGTACCAAGAACTGGGATAAGCACTTTACAGATATTATCTCATTTATCTCCACAACAGCCCTGGGAGGGAGGTGCTATTATTATATCTATATTACAGATGAGAAAATTGAAACAGAAAGAAGTTAGGTCATTTGTCTAAGAAGTATCTGAAGCTATTTTTGAACTCAGTGCTTCTTGATTCCAAGTCCAGGACTCTGTCCACTGTGTGACCTAGCTGCCCAGCTGGAGAGTTAATATATTAGCTTTAGATATCTGTCTAGGGGCTGAGCTAGCCAAATTGATAAATGAGGCACTGAGTTCAAACTCCTCCAACCTACCATGTCTGGGCCAGCCCATGCTTCACTTCTCTGTGTCCTGGTGCCATATTTTAATTCTCTCTCCCTCACTTCTCACCACTTTCTACCTCTCAAGTTTGGTTTTTCATCCCATAGTTTAAAGAAGGCCACTGATGGCATTAATAAGCTAGAGAGCATACAGAGAAAGGCAACCAACATGTTGAAGAGCCTTGAGTGAATATCATATGAGGACTGATCAGAGGAACTAGCCTGGAAAGAACATATTCTAGGGAAAATGATAGCTGTCTTCAAGTGTTTGAAGGGTTGTCATATGGAGGAGGGATTAGATTCATATTTGGTTCCATAGAATAGAACCAAGAATAGTGGATTACAAAAAAGCAAATTTAAACTTAATCTCAGGAAAGCCTTCCTATTAATTAGAACTGTCCCAAAGTGGAATGGGCTTCCTCAAGAGGTTATAGGGTCCTCCTTCCTACAGGTTTTGAAGCAGCACCTCAATTATTACTTGACCAGAGTTCTCTAGTGGAGATTCCATATTACATATAGCTTGGACTCACTGAGATCCCTGCAAAATTCTCAGTTCTGGGATCCTGAGTTCTGGAGAGGGGTGGATGTGAAGCAAAAGAAACTAAGTTTTGTTTTGGACATGCTGAGTTTGAGATGCCTACATGACATGCACTCAGAATGCCAACAGTTGGTGATATGGCACTGGAATACAGGAGAATAATTAGGGTTGAATGTATAGACTTGAGAGTCATCTGCATAAAAACGATACATAAAGCCTTGGAAAATGAAGTCTCTTAGTGAGAGTATACAGTGAAAAGGGACAAGGGTCAAAGATAGAACTTTGGAGTACACACCCATAGTTAGGAGATGTGATATGAATAATGATCTAGCAAAGGAGACAGGAGCAGAGAGGTAGGAGGAGAATTAAGAGGAAGTATATCCTGAAAATCCAAAGAGTACTGAGGAGGAAAGAGCAGTTTGCATTGTCAAAGCCTACAGAGAAATCAAGAAGGATGAATATTAAGAAAAGCCCATTAAATTGGACAATTAAGAGATCATTGGCAACTTTGAAGACAGCAGTTTCAGGTGAATCAGGAGTCAAAGGTAAGGATGACATCAAGAACCTAAGGGATTTGGAAGGATGATGGTGCCCTCTATGGAAATATGGAAATTCACAAGAGCGGTCAGTTTAGGGGCTAGATAATGTAATTGTAACTCATCCTTGCCTATTCATCCTGTGCTTTTCACTCTCACTGGGAAATGAAAACAGTGTGTATGTGACTTACTGGCCAATACCCAGAGCACAAAGCCAGGTTGATGGGCATTTGCAGCAACCATGAGATGACAGAATGGGGAAAAAGGTGCAAAATTTTTCATCTAGAGCTAGATTGGCTATGGGAGATGCAATCCATTTTCCCACCCTTTGATCAGTTGATCACATACCTCTTGGGGTCAAACTACAGCCCCCTTAAGGCCATTCCTTGATCTCTTCTTTGGAGGTCTGCTCAAGAGATCAGATTTCTAGTAGCACATTGTACCTTTCCTATGCATTGCAAATCAGATCTCTGCTAGCACTTTGTGTTACTACTATGTACTCATAATCTATTATGTATTCTGATATCCATGAATATATTTTATTTCATCTCCTAAATTATAAGAGCCTTGAGGGTAGGAACTGTGTTTTTCCCTGTTTTGCATCCCAAACTGTGCCTAGAACATAGTAGGCACTGAAGTCCAAGACTTCCTTTTATTTGGGGTGGGAACTCCTGGTATAGGATCTTCATCCAGGGACATAAATCCTAACCACTCTATAACAATGGGCTGGAGGGTTGTCAGGGGCACAATGAGGTTAAAGGACTTGTCCACTGTCACTCAACTAGTATATGTCAGAGGCAAGTCATAAACCCAGATTTCCCTCTACTCTATCCCTTGTGCTGTCCCAAGTGCCTAATATGTGTTTGTCAAATTGAACTGAATGAAAAAAAAGGGAGAGAAAAGTATTTTACTCCTTCTTCAGAAAGGTACTATACTTATCAGGGAAACCAAATACAAATTCTTTCTATCTTGTCATAGGCTTGCTGAGCTCTTTTTGGAGTTGATTCATTTAAGATTGGTGGTCACACGCTAAGTCCCTATTGGTGGGTTCATTTCAAGTGTCTAATGAAATATGAATCTCTTTAAAATTTAATGCTAAATCAATATTAATTCAATAAAATATTTTAATCCAGGACATTAATATTTCATCTTTTTACACAGACTCAACGATTTCAAAAGCCATTTTCATGCTTTTGACAAGCTGTCCAGTTCTGCCAAGATGACATCGAATATTCCTACCTGTAACGCCCCTGCTCTCTCAGCTTGAGCTGCCCAGGTCAACAGTTATGTTTATTCAAAGCCTGGAATGAATGCAAATGAGATGCCCGGCATAGAGCATCAGATAGAAGTTTACCTTGTTTAATAGAGTTTATAGTTTCTCTTGTCTCTGCCTAGGATATACTTAGAGGGAGTTTCTCACTCAGCCTCTCAGGTTAATCCTTGTTCACACTAGGGTTTGACTCATATCAAACCTGGCGTGCTGTGGCACCTGAAGGCTGTCACTGACAAGGGGTTGTAAAGAGATGGACTGCCACTGATCGGCTCTAAATGAGCCGCTTGCACCTCGCTGATAAAACCAGAGATTTAGTAGAGCAGACAGGCCTGAGCTTAAACAGGCTTCTCTCTCTCTATTGAAACACTATCCATCAGTTTCATCAGTCATCTCCCCTGTCAAGCACAGTCAGCTAAAACAATGGCTCGGGTGTCTGAGTTTAGCGGAGAAAGGGAGAGGGGGGCTCAGATGTCAGATAACAGATACTGATGGGGTGCTGTGATCATAGGCTTGGCGGCTGGGGCCCCAGCTGAATTCTGATTAGGCCATCTGATAGGCTGGGTGTCCAAATCAAGCCATAAAGACTTTACAGATAAGGTAATGATAATGAATTATGGAGAGAGAAAGGAAAAAAAAAATTGGTTAGCACTGATCGAATCCAAGGAGTGTTGGGTGATGGCTAAAGCAATAAAGCTACCCCTGCTGGGCCACCTGCCTTCATTTGTCTTTAACATTTCTGTGCTACAAGAGGTCTGGGCCATTGGGGTGAACTGCAGCAATCTCCCAAAGAAGAAAATGGGAACTGAACACATTAAGAATGTGTTGGTCACTGCCTGCTCTTGTGCCAGAAGTTTCAAATGAGCTAATATGATCACTGGATTATCTGTGTGTGTGTGTGTGACCCAGAGATCCAGTCTCTGTATGTGTATATTTGTGGGTTGCTCTGGAGGGGATACAGGTGAGAAGAGAGGGAGGCTAGGAAAAAATGCACATGGTAGACATCCAGAAAGGAATGAAGTTTCTGGGTGTATTTATTAGTTTTTGACATTGATATGACCCTTCTATTTGCGTGTTCTCTGGTCACAAAAGTATTTAAATTTGGAAAGAAACAAGTATAAGGAATGTAACTAGAATAATACAGTGAGAAGATCATTGGCTCTGAAATCAGAAGACTTGGGTTTCAGATACTGCCCATGTGTCCATTTAGTCTCTACGTCTCAGTTTCCTTATCTGTAAAATGAGGGGGTTGGACTAGATGGCTTCTGGAGTCCCTTTAGCTTGGTGGAGGAAGTGTTGTACAATGGAAAGAACACTGAATCTGAAGTCCAAGGACCTGCCTGGTGTTGTTTTTTTCCTCTTCAAATATTTTTTCTGACGTAGTTGTATGTGGAATATACGGATTGTTACTACTCATGCCCTCCTCTCATGAAGTACACAGCATCATATAGTCTAGTCCAGCCTCTGCTGTATAACCACTCTAGGCCTCATTTTCTTCATCTGTAAAATGAACGGGTTGGGCAAGAGGCCCTCCAACATTTTCCATCTCTAGATCTATGATTCTGTCACTCAAGAAAGTAAGATATGCATGCTCTGATTCTGTTTAGTAAGTGGTCCTTGCATCAGTTAGTGGTTTACTTACTATGGTTCTCTTTGGTAGGGCACTAGTAATGAACTTTTCTAGGCACTAAGGGGAGAAAATCCTTTCTTTATTCTCTTTCTAGTTTCTTCTCTGAAGCACCATGATAGGGTAGCACTACCGTTGTTTTGTTCTAGGGTGTTCACATCTGGGGAGGTATGCTTTTTTTGTATCTAAGAATGTGTAGCTTTACTCCTCTGCTGCTTATGTAAAACTTCTTCCTTACTGTTTTCTGCTTGAATATTCCTATGTAAATTGATTGCCCCTCTCCCATCCTCTTCTCAGCTCTCACCCTAGCTCTTCTCCTCAGTCTTAGGACCAAGGGAGTTGAAGTTGAAAAATACTACTGCCCTATTGAGAAAGCAAGTCAGAGAAAAAAGGGTCCTTTTACTAACTGCAAAGGAGAGATTAATTTTTTGTTTCCCAAGTTGGAATGCATAGAAATATTAGCATACCAGAGAGAAGATTCAATCTGAGGTCTAGGGGGGACTCAGAGTCCCCCTGGAGAAGCAAAGTAGTAGTGGGGAAGGGAAAAGGGCACATGATATTATCAGTCCAGCCTCCTATAATCAGCCCTAAAGGCATCTATGTCTTGCAACCTGACAGCATTTCTTTCTCCTCCAGCAAAACAGCACGGAACTTTGCCCACAGTTGATGCTTGATATGTCTTTGTTTATTAGAGAAACAGCATGGCGTAGTTCAAAGAATGCTGATCCTGGAATCAGGAGAAGCTTGAATTCCTATCCAGTCTGACACTTATCAGTTGTATGATCATAATCAAGACATTTCACACTGGTGAGCCTCAGCTTCCTCATCTGTTAAAGGGGGATGAAAAACCCCTGTAGAACCAACCCAACAGGATTCCTGTGAAGCTCAAACTGAGATAAGAGTTGTAAAATTTAAAGTCGTGTATTTATAATTTATTGAATTAATGAGTGGATATGTCAGATAAAGGCTATGTTCTTTTTTAGGTTTCTTAGGTATGCCTAGGCTTATAATAAGTGAAGTTAAGTCAACGAGCATTTATTAAGCTCTTACTAAGGACAGAGGTCTATGCTGCAATAACTGATGAAGCAGATGTATTCCAGCTGACCCTGTCCTTACTCACAGCCTATCTGCAAATGCAGAGTTCAAATAGATATAGAATGACACAGGGCACTTCACTTTTTGATAAAAAGTGAAAAAGAAAAATTTAAAAATTTTAATTTTTTTTCTTTAATTACTCTTCTAGCCCGTACCTCTGTGCCTCTGCCTAAACTGTCTCCAATGCCTGGAATGCTACCACTCCTTATTTCTGCTGCTGGTAATCCTTAATTCCCTTCTGTATTTAGTACAAATACAACTCCATCAAGGTCTTTCAGATTGCTTCAGCTAGGGGTGGCTAGGTGGTGCAGTGAATAGAGCACCAGCCCTGGAGTCAGGAGGACCTGAGTTCAAATCCAGCCTCAGATACCTAACACAAAAAGCTAGCTGTGTGTCCTTGAGTAAGTCACTTAACCCCACTTGCCCTGCCTTCCCCCCTCCAAAAAAGCAAAAAAAAACCCAAAAATAGATCTCCTCCGCTGTAAGTGTGTCCTCTCCTCTCTGAATTACTTGTGGTTAGTATGTATATAGTTATAGCTGCATATGTCTCTGACTCCCTTTATAGGCTCCAAAGATTAGAGACTTTCCTTTTTGTTTTTGTAACTTCAATACCTAAAACAATGCCTGGTACAAGTAGATGCTGAGTAAATCATTATTGGTTGTTTTCATATTTTAAAGGGCACTAGTGATTGTATAGAAGTGAGGAATTTTAATGGAAAGGAGAAAGGAGGAAAGGGAGTATTTTTTTTTTGAGACTGGGTTTCCCCATCTCTCCCAACCTAGAAGTACAGTGCTGATCTCACTACTGATCTGCAGGAGAGTTTTGACTTGTTCCATTTCCAACTTGGACCAGTTTGTCCCTCTTTAGGCAGCCATATTGGTGCTAGATTTAGGGCAACTGTCCAATTGGCTTAGGCCAGGGGTGGGGAATCTGTAGCCTTAAGGCCACACTTGGCCCTCTAGGTCCTTAAGTGCAGCCCTTCTGTGAAGTTTGGATTCAGTCAAAGGGCTGCACTTGAGGACCTAGAGGGACACATGTGGCCTTGAGGCCACAGGTTCTGCACCCATTGCTTAGACCATTGCAAAACTCAGAACTCCTAAGCTCAAGTTATCTACAATCCTCAACCTCTCCAGGAGCAAGGAATACAAGCATGAGCCTCTATGACTGGACAAGGATATGTTCTTAGTGTTGGGGGGACATACAGAAATAAATATTAGATGGGGTCTCTGTCCATAAGGAGCTTACATTTTAGTAGATGGAAAAAGACAATATGCAGATAAAGGAAATAAAGAAATAAGAATGGATTGGTTTACAAAGAGTCATTCTGAGTTCCTTTAAATAGTCAGCTCTTTCAAGAAGGTGATGTAAAAAAATTCCAAGATGATTGATTTCAAGTCAATATGGAAAACAATTTTCCTATTATTATGTTTATTAATATAGCTATTCTCCAGTAGAAAGGGATGCCTTGAGAGACAGTGAATTTTTTCATTGCTGATAGTACGCATTTAAAAAGAATCTAGAAGTGGCCAGGTGGCACAGTGGATAGAGCACGGGCCCTGGAGTCAGGAGGACCTGAGTTCAAATCCAGCCTCAGATGCTTTACACAAAACTATCCATGTGACCTTGGACAAGTCACTTAACCCCAATTGCCCTACCTTTCCCTTTTCAAAAAAAGGGGGAAGAAAAAAGAATCTAGATGACCTTTTGTTCCAGAAAGTTGTAAAGGGAATTTCTGAATTATATGGGAGAGTTTGACTTGATTTCTTGGTTACTTCCAAAAATAAGATTCTGCAATTTGAAGATGAATCTAACATTTCAGATTCAACTGTTTTACTATATAAAGTTAGGTATACAACAGAATAATATGCCTCAATTCTTGCACATAACCTGCAGAATGTGTTTTCTCTCTCAATATTACTGTACTCCCATAGAGATGTTTCTCTGAAGCAATTTGTCTCGATATATGGTAGGGTTGTTTTGAACAATAACTAGAGATTTTTTAACCCATGAAATGTCAGCAGTACTAGGATCCAGTTAAATGAATGAGTATTCTCCCTTCTCTTCCTCTCCTCCCTCCGCAGTATCTGAGCTACAGAGTTCAGCTCTCCTTTCATTATGGGTGGTGTTTATGATCAATTCTGTTATGTTCTCAGGAAACTTGTGCTTTCAGGGGACTTGCCTAGGTTGGAAAGAGATTGAGATGAAAAGTTTCTAGTAAAGAGCATTTCTGAAAGCTAGTGAACCCAATTAACACTGTATAAATGTGGGCCCTCACCAAAGGTAAGTTTAATGAGAGGGATCTAGATAAGGGGTTCTTAACCTTTGTGTGTGTGTGTCATGGACCCCTTTGGCAATCAGGTGAAGCCTATGGAGGGCTTCTTAGAATAATGGTGCTTTTAACTACAAAAGTCAAAACACGGAAGATTACAATGGAAACCAATAATACCGAAATACAGTAATTAAAATATTAAAAGAGTTCAAGGAGCCCAGATTAAGAAGCTCAATAAGAGGCTCCTCTAACTCTTCCTCTGTTTTGTAGATTGTTTATTCTTATATCAGAGCCTTATAATAGCTGTGTATTTGGGGTCTACTATATGTCTTTACATTATAGGTCATAACCATCATAACCAAGCATTTATAGATAGGATTGCCTAATAAAAGCTTTGCTAAGGATTGATTCATTTATGATGCTTCCTTCCTTCCGATTCTGCAATTTTCAGTAATTTAAAATTACTGAACAACAGTAACAACAGCCAGTATTTAAATAGCACTTTAAGATCTGTAAACACTTGAAATATCTTATTTAATCCTCACAAGAACCCCAAGAGTTATTCTCAGTTTACAGTTGAAGAAAATGAAGTTTAAAGACTTGCCCAGGGGTGGCCAGGTGGCTCAGCTAGTAAGAGCACTGGCTTCAATGTCGGGATGACCTGGGGATCAAATCCAGGCTCAGACACTTAGCACCACACCCAGAAATAACTGGCCGTGTAACCTTGAGCAAGTTACTTAACCCCAATTGCTTAAAAAAAAAAAAAGACTTGACCAGGAAGTCACACAGCTAGTAAGTGCTTATGTACTATTAGAAATTGGGTCTTCTTGACTCCAGGTCTGGTGTTCTAGCTACTATTCCAGTCAGCTATTTTAGAAAGTGATGTAGGTGCACTAAGAGGTTGTTACTTGCCCACAATTACATAGCCACTGATACAAACATCTTGAATTATAAAATATGTAGTATGATAGAGAGCTGACCTTATAGTCCTGAAGATGGGGGTTCTGTGTCTGTCACCTACTCTTTTTGTGATGAGTATGGATGTGGAGTATGAATTGGAGAGGTAAGAGTAGTAGACATAGAAAGATTAATATGGTAAAGAGGCTATAGCAATAGTCAAGGTGAGAGATGATATGAGTCTGAACTGGGCTAGTGATTTTGTATGTAGAAAAAGGAGTGAGATCCCAGAAATGTGCAAGTAGAATTGGCCTTGCATTGCAACTACAGATGTCCCTTCCACTTTGTGACTTTTCTCATTGCAGTTTCAATATATCAAGGATTGGCATAAGAAATTAAATGGGAATTTTTGGGAAAATGTAGATGATGCTTGAAGGCCAGCAGATGACACAGAGACTACCACCAAAGACTTAACCCAAATTTTACAATACAATAAACATCCCATAAAAGAAGAAAAGAAATTCAGATTTCTTCTTTGGTGTGAAGGGAGGGCCAAAAGATTTTATGTGAATTTTCTAGATTGTGGGGGTAGTATGATATAAAAGGCATAACTTGCTACCCCACTTTGATGTATGAGGATTGAGAGAGAAGGGGATGAATCAAAAGATAACTTTAAGATTGTGAGTCTAAATGATTGGAAGCATGGTAATATCCTCAGCAGTAATTTGTAATTTTGGAGGAGGGACATATTTAGGTGGGAAGATAATAAGTTCAATTTTGTACATGTTGAGTTTAAGAAACTGATGGATCATCAAGGTGGAAATGTCTAGAAGACAACAATTCGTGTGCGACTAGTATTCACAAAATAAAGACTAGCTGTAGGAAAATGGAGCCATTTGGGTAAAAACAATAGTGTGACCCATGAGAGCTGATGAAATCCATAAGAAAAATGGTGTAGAGGGAGAAGATATGAGAACCTAGCATGGATCCTTGGGAATTACCTATGGTTAGTGGATGGGAGTTGTAGGGTGATCTACCCAATGAGACTCAGAAGTAACTTTAAGAAGTTGGGGGAGAACTTAGAGCTCTGTGACCTGAGTTAATTCTGGACTCGGATACTTACTAGCTATGTGGTGTTAGGCAGATCATTTAACCTCTTTTTGCCTCAGTTTCCTCAATGGTAAAATGGGGATGATAATAGTATCTACCTCAGAGGCTTCTGCAGATCAAATGAGATAGTATTTGTAAAGCACTTTGCCCAGTTCCTGGCATATAGAAGGTGCTGTGTAAATGCTTCTATTTTCATTTTCATCATTATCATCATCAGAAGTCAAAACAAGAGAGCATCTTCAGGAGCATAAGATGGTAATCAGTGTTAAAAAACTGCAAAGTGCTAAAGTACAACACTAACAGAAAAGTTCATTAGATTTTGAGTGCTGAATAGATTGTTGGTAACCTTTGTAAGAATGATTTCAGCTGAACATTAGGGACAGAAGTCAGATTACAAGGGCTGGGAAGTGAGGAAATGGGGCAAAGAGTTTGGATGACCCTTTCTAGGAGTTTCAGCATGAAAGGGAAAAGGGATATGGACAATAGCTTAAGGTGAATGGTAGTCAAGGGTTTTTTTTTGGTTTATTTTATTTTTAGGAGGATGGGGGATGTTTTTAAGGAACATGGAAAGAGTCAGTGCTTAAGCACAGACTGAAGAAGAGAGATGAAGGGAGAGCAAGAACAAGTGACCGAGAGTGATAGAGAGAGAAAGAGAGACAAAAAAACAGAGAGGGGGGAAGGAGGGAGAAAAGCAGGGGGAAAAAAGAAAGGGGGGGGGGGAAGAAGGAGACAGAGGGAGAGAAAAAGAGACAGAAAGAGAGACAGAGGGAAAGAGGAGAGGAGAGGGCAAGAGAGAGAGAGTGAGAGGAGAGATCAGGAAAGGGAAAGGGAGAGAGATTGATTTATAAAAATGCATCCTCCAAAACACCTACTGAATATAAGTGCCTAGGGCATACAAGGACCTTAACCTGGCCTTGTTTAAATGTCAATAATTCAATTCACAAAGGACCCATGATTTTATTAGTATTTGGTATTCTCTTCAATGATGTGGGTTTTAACCCCAGATGCTGTAACTGGAAAATTCATCAGCCCCTGGACATGTTGGCAATGAGTCTCTTCAGTCTTAGCTAGACTTGTCCTCACATAATAGGTATACAGCCTGTCTCTGTGTCTAGGTGCAAAACTTTTTCAGGTTGATAACAGAGCTTGGGCTCTTCTATCTTCGGCTTCCTAGGGAAACAATCAATCATCTGGCACCTTTCCAGTCGTCCTGATCTGTATCTTGCTACTGGACCCAGATGGCTCCAGAGGTGAAAGTGAAGTTGGTGGTTTTGTACTACCATCCTCACTTAAATCCAATTCACTTGTAAGTCATGGCATCACCTTCCTGATGTCATGGTCCCCTTTGAGAATGAAGGACAAACAATGGTACAGTGGAACGACAACTGACTATGGAGTCAAAGGTCCTAGGTTCAAATCTTGTCTTGGTCATCTACTACCTTTATGGCCTTGAACATGCCATCTCCTCTCTCTGGGCCTCAGTTTCCTTATTTGTAAAGTGAAGGAAGTTGAATTTAATGCCCCCAATATGTTTTCTAAATCTACTATCCAATTATCTTAAATATGTAGGGTCACTTCCACCTTATCTATAAATCTGTCTATAAAATGAGAAGTTTAGATTTATTGATCCTGAAAGTGCTTTCCAGCTCTAAATCCTTGTTATTCCAGAGGAATCAAAGCTCTGCCAGCTCCCCATATCATGCTAGAGAGGCTATAGTGATGGAGTGGGTAGCTGTTTTCCCAAGGACCCTCTTAGTTGGAATCCAAGAAGCTTATCACCAAATTGCCTTCAGAGTGATGCAAATTTTTGGCTATAGCAACTCTCAAAGACCATCTACAAAATTGTAGAGGAGTTACAATCTATATCCATTGAGGAAGTGCCCACATTAATGAAAGCATAGGTCCTTGAAATATATGAGAGCCTACAAATTGAGGCATCTAGTTGGCATGATAGGTAGATCGAGCACTGGCATTGGAGTCAGGAAGCCCTAAGGCCAAATATAGACTCAGGTATTTGGACAAGTCATTTAACCTCAGTTTACCTCAGTTTCCTCATCGGTAAAATGGGGACAATTATAGTGCCTACCTCTCCAGTGGCTGTTGTGAAAAGCAATTGAGATACCAATTCTCTTGTGCTTCTATCTCGGTATATCTCTGTCTCTGTCTTTTTCTCTCTGTCTCTGTTTCTATCTTTCTGTATCCAGAGATGAGGAACCGTAGCTTTAAGTCTATGTCATATTGAAATTATTGGAGGAATTAAGCGTGTTTAACTTGTAGAAGAGAAGACTCAGGGGTGCCATGGTAGTTGTCTTCAAGTATTGGAAAGGCCTTCATGAGGTAGAGGGATTAGACATGTTCTATTTAACATCAGAAGGAAAAACCAGGAGCAATGAGTAGACACTGCAAAGAGAAGGATTGAAGCTTGATATCAGGAGCTATTTCCTAACAATGAGAGGTGTCCCAGAGTGGGAAGGGCTGCCTGAAGCAGTGGGAACAGTGGTGGAGGTGGTGGTGGGAGGTCTTCAAGCAGAGACTAGACTCCCACTGATTGGGTATGTTGTAGTAGGGCTTCTTTTTCTGTATGGGTTGGGCTAGTTGGCTGCTGAGGTCCCTTCTCACTCTCAAATTCTGTGACTGTAATTCATAGACTGGAAAATGTTAAATTATTACCTGCCTAACAGCACTTTTTCTTTAGGCTATGACAAATTATGCCATTCTAATTTAAACATATTGGAAATATCACAATTTGTGGAGGTTAAATATGAAACCTCTTCAATGAAACTCCCCCTCAGCTCTGCTCAGATCTTCCTTCAGTGGAGAAATTACTTTCACATGCAACCTGAGTCTTCAACAATGTCAGTACAGCTTGGTAAGGCAAGTAAATATTGTCTTAAGCATTGCCTGTGCTCTGTAACCTTTTCAGTCCTCACAGTCCTGTCAGGAAAGGGGACCTCAGCAATGCCACCTCTGAGAGCTTTCATTATATGTCATTCGGTGCCCTGAAAGGAGAGGTTGCATTGTTTCATGCTCTTCTCTCCATACGGCCACATTCCTCTGGTTGACTTTTCATGCCTGGAATAAATCTTTTGGTATCTGTGTTTTGACATTTTTCTAAGCACAGTGTACAGGGCAGGATCTGCTTCTGTTGAGGAAACACTCCATGCAGGATGTTGGAGTTTTCCAGGGTGAGGAGATGTGAGTTTTTCATGAATCAGTCAATCAATCACACATACATCATAGATCCAGAGCTGGAACAGACCTCAGAGACCGCTGAGTCCAACTTCCTCATTTTATATGAATAAAGGCCTGAGTTCAAAGCTACTTACTAACTGTGTGACACTGGGCAAGTTGCTTAATCTCACTCATTTTCAAGTTCCTCCTCTGTATTTACCTTCATATACATACACATATGAATGTATATATGTGTATATACATACATAAGTGTGTATAATGCACATACATGTGTATACATGATGGATATCTATCTATCTATATACTACATATCATCTTTTAGCAATGATAATTAAATTCACGGAAGCCTAGGAGATCATTGAATGAGATAATATAGATAAAAAAAAAGGTCTAAAACTAAGCTTAGGGGGATAGCAATGACTAGCGGGTGTGCCCTGAATGAAGATTTAGTGAAGGGAACTGGAAGGAATGTTCAGACATGTAGGATGAGAACCAGGAGATACCTGAGTCATGAAAATCTAGAGAAGAGAAAATCTAAGAGAGGAAGATTGTCAGTGACGAAGGTTGCAAAGAAGCTGAGGACAGAGATAGAGAAGAGGCCACTAGATCTGCAATTAAGAGATCACTGGGGACTTTGGAGAGAGCAGTTTTAAATGAATGATGAAGTTGGAAGTTATATTACTGAGGGTTTAGAAGAGAGTGAGAGAATGGGACATGAAGGCCCCTAGAACAGACGACTTTCTCAAGTCATTTAGTAGAGATGTTGAAGAGAAAATATGGGACTATAGCTAGTGGGGAGGGTAGGATCAAGTGAGGGTTTTTAAGGAGGGGAGTGACAAGAATATATTTGTAGGCATTAGGAAAGGAAACAGTGGAGAGGGAGAGATTGAAGATTAGAGAGAGTGGGGATGATTGATAGTCAGGGCTGGGCAATCTGCTGAAGAAGATAGGAGAGGATCCAAGGTAAAGGTGGAAGGTTTTGCCTCAGCAAGGAGAAAGGAAACCTCATATGATTCAGATGTGTAAGAGGAGAAATCAGGGGAAGATATTTGAATTTTTGAGAAGAGGAAGAGAGAAGAAGAGGGAACTCTCAATGCGTGATCTCATTTTTTTTTTGTGAAATAAGAAGCAAAGTCTTTAGTTAAGAGAGATCAGGTGCTGTAGGGGCCTTGAGGAAGGACCAATAGGTTTGGAATAGTAACTGTAATCAGTGGCAGAGTAAACTGACTAGTGACATAGAAAAGGATTGCCTTGGGTCAGTAATGGCCCACTTGAGATTACATAGCATAAATTTCTAGTGGAGACAATAAGGATAATTCTGTGACTTTCTTCAGGGTTTTAGCTGCAGGTGAATAGGAGAAAAGGAGGCAGATGATATGAGTAATCCAAACATATTACACCATTGGCATGGTGTTATAAGCAATAGGATTAGGGTGCAAGGTATTTGAATGCAGAACAGTGTAGAATTGAATTAATTCATCAACAGATCAAATTGGGTAGCCAAAGAACTGATAGAGGGATTATATGTCACAGTGGGGATGAAAAATTGGCTTAGGGGTTGCAGGGAAGAAGGAAATATGGAATGATAAACAATTATGATAAGATAAAGGAATTCTGGAGTTCGTGAATGTGCACATGGAACACTTGTGCATTATGGCAGAAGCAGGAGTATGGCCATCTTTGTGTGGAGCTAAGGCAGAGTGGAGGAATTTGTCATGGGAATTGAGTAGATGGGAAGTTAGGTTAGTTTCAGGGGCATCAATATATATATATATGTTGAAGTCATCTAGAATTTCTTGCCCCAATTTCTGCCTTCTCCAGGTAGAGATGGAGACAGGAGAAAGAAAGGCTGTAAGCCAGCCACCAGACTCAATGAGGAAGATTCAAAGGAGGAGAAGTTCTTGGTGCTATTGGCAAAGGGAGAGTTTGGAAGTAGAAATGAGGAGAAAGGAGAATTCCAACTCCTCTCAGAGTCAGTGAGTGAAGTAGAGGGGGAGGTAAGTGAGATAGTACAGTGAGTAGTACAGCCCTGATTATTTTCTTTGGAAAATGACCTTGATTTTAATATAGCACAATTCCTGACACATAGTAGGCACTTAATGTTGATTTACTGACTACTGGTTCTTTGATTATATGTGGGTAGATTAAAAGAGGTGCCCCACAGAGATTGTTGATCTAGAGATAAAGATACAAGGCAGGATGTAATGGACTCATTTATAGTGGGTAGAATATATGCCATCAGGCAAGATCAAAAAGGATGGAAGGAAGAGGGATATCAAGTCAGACATAGTGGGAACCTGAGTGAATAGGCCCTGGGCATGGATGCTTCATATAGTTCAACTGACTTCTTAATAGCTACAACCTCTCAGAGGCTCAGAGATCCCTCTTCACTCTAAGGAGCAGAGCACAGGGAAGAAGAGGGTCCCTTCACTCATCGATGGACAACTTCAGGAAGTGAATTTTTTCCCCCTTAGATAAGCTTCTTGGTCTAAGGAATAAACATTTGAATTATTTCTTCATAGAGGCCAGAAATATAACTAGTCTGGGGGGTCAATAGGGCTTTATTCTACTGTGCCCAATAAATGTATGCATGTTTTGCTTTATAGTTGTGAAATTTAAGCCCAGGAAAGTTTTAATATCTTGTCCAAGCTCACAAAGATAAGTAGCAGATCTGGGATTCGAACCCATTTCCTTTGGCTCCAAAGACAGCATGCTTTTGACTGTACCATGATGCCTCCTAAAATATACTTTGTCACATTTTCCTTGCCAGCTCCTAGTGCCTTCTAAACTGACCCCACCTATCTGCTTATATATCAATATAATGTTTACTTTTAAATGTATATATTCTTTTACTTGGCTAGACTGTAAGCTCTTTGATGGCAAGAACTATTTTCACTTTTGTCTGTGTATCTCTACTATCTAGCACAGGGCTTGAAAAATAGTAGGCATTCAGTGAATATTTATTGATTGATTGGTTGATGATAGTTAGTAGTTTTTGCTTGGGATGATGTTACAGAATCTGGGCATCCCTGATGTCTGGGTACCACTAATGAAGAGTTATTCTTTTCATCTTTCTGTATCCCAGGCTCACCTGGTTTGAATGAAATCTGTCATCTCTCCTTCTTAGATCTCTGAACAGACAGCATCACAGGAATGGAAATGATCTGGGAAAAGGGACAGCAGTTGAGTGCTATTGGTTTGAAAGCTTGTCAGACTAACAGCCTTTCTGCCACATGCCATGGATGGACAGCCAGATAGTTAAAACAGCAGAGCTTTCTAATTTAGGACTGAATTCCTGGTATCGATGCAGGGACCTCCCTTGCTCCATTTTATATCTTTGATTTACTGTGATGTTTACTGCCCATTAAGCAGTCAAGCCATACAGAAACATTTTGATGATCAACACAGAAAGCTAAAAAAAATGCCCTGTAGCTTGCCCCCAGAAAGTCACAAAGACAATGGGAATGGAGATTTCTTGCCCAGAGCAGAGATGACTGCTGAAACCTGGGTACACCTCAAAGAGTTAATTGCCAAAGTCCTAATTAAGCCTACTCTTACAAGAAGAATGCCTGCTTGATCTTGGCAAGAAGCCCATAGGAAAAAAAAGAAATATCTGTCACCGTTTCAGAGAACACAGTAATTAAGGTCTGAAATGCTTCCCAATCCAAGAACAAGAAGAGTTTGGAGTTAACTGTTTGAACAACATCTCTTCCTGAAATGGCCCTGTCACTGGATGCTTTGGAAGGAAGTTCTTGGAATGTTTATTATTTGCCTTGGAAAAAGAAGAAGATCCCTTTTTAGTAGTTGTCTGGTGGTGGGTGGTTTGGGCACTTTGGCATCTTGGAGTCATTTTCTACTTCCTTCTGTCTTACCCCTCATACCCAATCAGTTGTTAAATCTTGGAGATTCTACATTGACATTTCTTTAATTTATCCCTTCCTCTAGAAGACCTATTGACTCTCTTGTGCCCCTAGGATAAAATGCAATTTCTGTTTGGCTTTTAAAATCCCCCATAATTTGTCTTGTACCTACCTTTGTCTTATCTCATATGAATCTCTTCCATGATATTCTCTATTTCATTCAAACTCCCTGCTTGCTTTTCTTCATATGGGACAATACAGTTCCTATCACCATGCTCTTATACAGGCTGTCCCAGATGCCTGGAATACTCTCCCTCTTCAAAATGGCTTTTAGAATCCTTAGTTTTTTTCAATGCTCAAGTGACTTCTACAACATGCCAGTCCTGTTCACCCCCATTTGCTAGTGCCCTCCATCCTGGAAATTATTTTGTATATATTTTATATATTTTTCTCCTGGTATATATTTGTTTTCATATATTTATATTGTTTCCCTTCCACATCCCCTTTCCCCATTCAATGTAATTTCTTTGAGGATAGAACACATAAATAATTGTTAAGTTGAATTGAATCGAAGTGAAAGAACATTGAATGTCCAAAGACATGGGTTCAAATCCCAGCTGTGCTCTGGTAGAATGGTAGAATGGAAAGAATGCTAGATTGGGACTCAGGAAGACTTGAATTTAAATCTTGCCTCTGACAATAGCTGGGTGATTTTTGGGTAAATCCCTTATCCTCTATGGACTTAGCTTTCTTATCTGGAAAAGGGAAATGATAATACTGTTAGTACCTATCTCATTGGGTTATTGTAAAGCTTAGAGGGAATGATCTATGTAAGAAAAGTACTCTGAGAATTCTAGATGTTTTTAAGGGAAAATTCGTATCTCTAAACATTTTCATCAATTAAAGAAAGAACAGCTCAATGAACTAGGCATGCAACTAAAACAACTGGAAAAGAAACATACTCAAATCTTCATAAAACATAAAAATATAGAATCTGAAAATTGAAGAAAAGGTTTACAAAATATAAAATAAATAATACTATTGAATGAATAAATAAAGCTAAAAGTTGTTTAAAAATAAATAATTAGCTAATTGGATTAAAAGAAGAGAGAGAGGAACTCAAAAAATTGGTGTCAAAAGTGAAAAAAGGAGAATTCAGAACAAATGAAGAATAAATAGAGGAAATTATTGGAAACTATTTTTTTGCCCAATTACATGTCAGTGAAACTAACTGAAATAGATAAATATTTACAAAAATATAAAATACCCAGTTTAAAAGAACAAGAAGTAGAGAATTTAAATAACATAATCTTAGAAAGAGAAATTGAACAATTCGTAAATGAAATCCCAAGGAAAATAAATCCATTACCAGATGGATTTATACATGAATTCTATCAAGCATCCAAAGAACAATTAATTCTAATATTATTTGAACTGTTTGCAAAAATAGAAAAGTAAGTGATTCTGCCATTTTTTTCCTGTGATACAAATGTAGCATTCATTCCTAAATTATGGAGAGAAAAATCAGCAAAAGAAAAATATAAACCAATATCTCTCATTAAACAATATTAAATAAAATATTAGCAGAGCCTATAGCAACACATTCAAAAATTATGTAGCAGAAAAATGTTGTATTTTATTCCTTCAATACAGGGTTGGTTCAATATGAGGAAAATCATAAACATAACAGTCTGTATTAAATAACAAAAATAATACAAATTACATGATTTTATGACTAGATGTGAGAAAATCTTTTAATATAACATAATCCTGTTTGAATTGAAAATATTTTTAAAAACATAGGAATAAATACACTTTTACCTAATATGGTAAATAACATCTATGTGAAACTAAGAGCTAATGTTATCTGTCATGGAGAAACTATAGAAGCTACCAGTCCAATAAGACTGGAATAAAATAATGATTTTTGCTGTCATCCTTATTAATTGATGTAGTTGTAGATATATTTATTATCGCAATAAGACAAAAAGAAAAGAAGTTGAGGGAATATGAAGACACAATGAGGAAAAAAATAGAAGTAAGCAAGCTTAGAAGTATAGTGTCTGATAAACTCAGAGATCTCAAATACTGGGAGAAGGAATCACTGTTAGAAAAAAAAACTTTAGGGAAAACTGGAAAGCAGTCAGGTCAAAATTAGGATAAGACTGACCTGTCAACAATGCATGCATTGCTTATGTATAAAGGGCCACATCACAAGCAAATGAGAGAATGGAAAGAGAAACCATTTGCAGCTCTGGGGAGGGGAAGAATTAATGACCAAAAAAGGAATAGAAAAGATTTTATGGAATAAAACAGATAATATTGATTAAATGAAATTCAAAAGTTTCTGCATAAACAAAATCAATGCAGTTAAAATTAGGAGAGAGAACATTTATGATATACTGGGAAAAACAATTGCAAGAATTTCTTCTGCTGAAGGTCTGGTATCCAAGATATAGGCTCGTGAGATCATGAAGTTAAAGCTGGAAGACACCTTAGTAGCCATAGAGTCCAACCTTGTCATTTTACAGATGAGGAAAATGAGGCACAGGGAGGGTAAATAACTTGGCCAGGGTCACATAAGTATCTGGAGCAAGATTTGATCCTAGGACTTCCTGACTCCAAGTCTAACACTCTATCTGTTACATGAAGTTGACTCTGGGAGCATATATAGGGAACTGATTCAGATATATAAGAACAAGATACATTCCTTAATAGATAAATAGTCAAAGGATACACAGGCAGTTCTCAAAGGAGGAAAATGAAATGATTAACAACAATAAGAAAAATATATCAAATCATTAATAAGAGAAACAAATAAAAACAACTGAGATTCTATCTCACCCCTGCCCCCAACAGATTGTAAAAGATGACCTAAGAAAGGAACTCAAAAATTATTGGAGAGTTAATGCAAGTACTCTGTTGGAGCTGTGAATTGGTCCAACCATTCTGGAAAGCAATTTGGAGCTTTATCCCCAAATTCATTAATTTGCAGACTAAAGTATTTTGTGTGTACATCTCCAGAGATCTGGTTGTTAAACACTTACCAGCACACCACTGACAATGAACAAGAAACAGATAGCCTGTAAATTGGAAGGAGGAAGGAAAGGAAGGGGAGAGAGAGAGAGACAGACAGAGAGACAGAAACAGATAGAGACAGAGAGAAGGAGGAGGAGAAGAAGAAGAGGAGAAGGAGGAGGTGGGAGGTAAGTGGGATTAGTGGTAGTGATGTAATAAAGGAGGGAAAGAAAGAAATGAGCATCAGTGAATCATTGAAAAGAGTGAACAGAAAGTTTCAGAGGGAGACAGATAAGCAGGACAGTTTTGAACTTAACACTTTGAATTTGTTATGTATCTAAAAAAAGAAAATAAGTTGGATAGAGTGGAGATTTGTGGCCTCATTTTAAAATTCTATTTCTGTTCTTCCCAACAGCATTGGGAAATGTTATTATTTATTTATATTTGCTAAGTTCAGTATAACAAAATATAAACAAATAAAAAGTGTTTTATATACCCTAAAGTATACTTTAATGTGTGCTATGATTACTCACCAGCTTTGTGACCGTAGGTAAGTCATTTAATTTCTCTCAGTCTCAATTTTCTTTGTCTGTAAAATGAGAAAGTTGGCCTAAATTAATTTTAACACCCCTTAAACCACTAAATTCTATGAGACTTCTTTGGTTGAAACTTGTTATGTTTGTTACATATGTCATAGCTGAAAGTTAACAGACTAATATCTACAGCAATGAAGATCAATTAGCAAATTGATCTTGTTGAGCCTTCTATATTTTGAAGCTAATCATTTGCTTGATTTTGATTTGAGTAAGATGCCCTACCTGCATCAGAGTTACTAGTGTCCATGATCAAATGGATGTGCCTTTCAATTCTGAGTAGTTATCTGTACATGAATCTTTCATTTCACCATAGGTCAGATAACAGTTCTACACGCTGACAACTATACCTAAAGCAAAGGTTTTACTTTCTTTAACAAATAATCATTTTCCCTATTAGAAATGCAGACTTTAAGGGGGCGGCCAGGTGGCTCAGCAAGTAAGAGCACCGGCTCCAGTGTCGGGATGACCTGGGGATCAAATCTAGGCTCAAATACTTAGCACCACACCCAGAAATAATAACTGGCCATGTAACCTTGAGCAAGTTACTTAACCCCGATTGCTTTAAAAAAAAAAAAAAAAGAAATGCAGACTTTATCCTGATGAATGAAGTGATTTTTTTCACTACTTTGAACATTAGCAAATATTGTATTTCATCTTATCCAATATAACAAATATGTAGCCACTGAATAAAAATATTGAAGTTGTGTTGTCCTACTATTGATATAAGATATTTTTTTCAAATTTTCATGTATTTCTTTTCATATATTTTATCCATTATGCTTTTCACTCATATGGTCATATAATTATTAGGATGGGGCAGCTAGATGTCTATTGTATAGAGCATTGGGCCTGGAGTCAGGAAGGCCTGAGTTCAAATTCAGCCTCAGACACCTATTACCTACCTGTGTGACTCTGCACAAGTCACTTAACCCTGTATGCCTCTATTTCCTTATCTGTAAAATAAAGCTGGAGAATGAAATGGCAAACGGTCCCAGTATCTTTGCCAGGAAAACCCCAAATGGGGTCACAAAGAGTTGGACACGACTAAACAAAAACAATTATTAGGATGGTTTGTTTGTGTTGGAAAAGTAAGTAGTTCAATATTTTTAAATTGATACCTATCTTGGAATGTCTCTTCAACATCTCTCATGTTTGTTTCCTTCTCTCTACTTACATGACCTGTACCCTAATTCAGTAGCTCATTAATAGTTTCCTGGATTATTACAATAGCCTCCTAATTGGTCTTCAGGCTTCCAGTCTTTTTGGGATATCTATCTTCCACATAGTTGTTAAATGAATATTCCTAAAATACAGATCTGTCTGACTATGTCACCACTCTGTCAGTCAGTCAGCCAAGGAATATTTATTAAGCACCTCCTATGTATTAGGTGATAGGGATAAAATGAACGAAACAGTCCCTATTCAGTCAAAAATCTTCAATAGTTCTCTCCTACTTCTGGGAGGAAATACAAAATCCCAAGTCCAGCGTTTAAATAACTTACATCTACTTTGCCAGTCTTTGCTTGATATTATCTCCATTTGCACACTCTTGGCTCTATTCATTCAAAGGAGCCTGCTAGCCATTTCTTGTTCATGGTGCTCTATCATCAGTTTTAATTCTGCCCAGGCTATTTGAGATATCCTGCTCCCACCCTCCCTCTACCTTTTAGAATCTCTAATTCTGGGGTGGGGAACTGGCAGCCTCAAGGCCGCATGTGGCCCTCTAGATCCTCAAGTGTGGCCCTTTGACTGAATTCAAACTTCAAAGAACAAATCCTAATGGAGGCCAAGGGTTCCCCCCCCCCCTTGCTCTGGTTCCTTCAAAGCACATTTTACTCACCATCTTCTGCTGAAGTCTTTCCCTCAGGAAAGATAACACCTGGGAAAGAGAGAAATGAGCATCAGTGAATCAGAAAGCGTTTCAGAGGGAGACACAGATAAGCAGGGCAGTTTTGAACTTAGCATGTTGAATGTGTTATGTATCTAAAAAAAAAGGAAAATGAGTTGGATAGAGGTGTTTTCCTCCCAGGTGTTAGCATTTTCTCCCTCTTGCAAGTCATTGTATTACTTTTGCTGTTTTGTGATTATTTACTCACAGACATGTTGTATTCCTTCCCCCCTTCCCAGTAGAATGGATACTCTTTGAGGAAAGTCACTATTTCATTTTGGTCTTTGTATCTTTGGTGTTTTAGCACAGTGTCTTATACATACTAAGAACTTAAAGTTACAAATGTTTACTTAATAAATTGTACAGCTAGAGTGGTAATGGGAAGGACCTGGGGGAAGAAAGATCATATGAGAATTTATTGCTATCCATAAGATAGGAAAGGGACATCAATTTGGAATTAAATCTATCATTTTAGGGATTCAGATATGATGCTTAGTCATGTCGTGACATAGAAGCCTTTTTTTGTGGTTATTATTAATTGGACCTCTTGATTTCACTGGTGTAGAGAATTCCTATTGAGGAAACATCCCTGACAAAGAAAATCACAACTATTCTGCAATGCATCATCAGAGAGTTACTTGGGTCACTCAGAGATTAGATGACTTGACTAAGTTAAAGGCTAGACTTGAACCCAGCTCACTTAAAAGTGAACTCTTTATCCACTATGTCCTAATGATTAAAATTATTAGCCTCTTGAGGTACAGTGTAGCATGAAAGGTATTAGCCTGGGCTGTAGGCCACCTTAGCCCCCAATTTGCTGTGTGACATTTGGTAGATTACTTAATTTTCCTGCTTTCTCTGTGCTCAAGGGATAGATATAATATATCCAAGGGAGTTTGATTCAATTGGTGTGGAGGGAGTTCTTGTCTCAGTTTTTAGTTGCAATTGACTCTTTTAGTATTTTTTAGAAAGCTGCAAAATGGCCTGAAGGTGATAAAGATCTCAAAATGTTTATCTTATAACCTGAGAATGATGTTTGCAGGGAGGATATGGCTCATGGTGTCTCACCACTGGTCTAGCAAAGCTTTCACGGGGAGTCATCAGGGCTTTGGTTAGCTAAGAGACAAGACTGTGTTTTCACTCATTCCTTCCACTGTAACACTTTATAGCTGCTGCTTCTGTTTGGTAAAGGGAGAGAAAGGTAAAAATGTATCCATTTTGTGTGTCTCAGACTGATGCCCCTCCCCCCCATTATCTTACCTTATCTCCTTCCCTACTAAAATTTTTACTGCCTTGTTTTGAGGGTTTCTTTTTCTTTCTTTCTTTCTTTTCTTTTTTTGGTACTCTCATAGGCCTAACAAAGTGTAGAATGATACTGTTAAGAGCTATTCATTTACTCTTGTAATACATGTCCCATTCAGAAAGGTCATTCAGTTTAAAGAAATTTAGGTAGTCAGTCAACCAAGACCATGAACCTTTCTGTATTTCCTTACTAGTCTCTGTTACATTCCTGTTATGATCCAATACTCTTTGGAGAAATGCTGCCCTCTGGCACAGTATTTTCACTGTCATAAGAGTTTAGTTTCCTGTGATCTCAGTGGTATTTAAAAATAAGTTCTGAACTACATGTTTAGCCAAAGCTATGGGAACATGGATGTCAAGTCCATTAATCATGGATAAAAAAAAATTCTCTGGGTTGGCATGTCAGCTAGGGAGAAGCTATGCCCTGCACTGTAAAATCTATTCAAAAGACCTCCCAATTAGGTCAGCTTGTCCTTCTGCCCTAAAAATATTCATATTCATTCTCCCTCCTCTCTCTCCATTCATTCTCTCTCTCTCTCCTTTCCTCCCCCATTCTCTTTCTCTCTCCAGAAACTGGTAGTTATAGCTATAATCCTTACAACACTCTAGGGTGTGTAGAGATATTGGACATAAACCTAGTCACAAGCAACTTCTATAGAAGCATATCGCCCAAGGGTTATTAATCTTTTTTGTGTGTTTTATATGCCTTTGGTAGTCTAGTGAAACCTACAGATCCCTTCTCATAATAATGTTTTGAAATACATAAAATAAAATAAATTACAAGGAAAACCAATTATGTAAAAATATCATTATAATAATATAAAAACAAGTTCACTGATCCTAGGTTAAGAACCCTCAATCTAGCTCACAGTTGTCATTTATACCACAATCACTAAAAAAAATTAATATAAAATCATGTTGTTCATTAGATGGAAAGTATCTCGGGGCCATTTAAAATTGTCTAAAAACACCCATGTATCCCTAAGTAATTGGCTCAGAATTGATTTAGGAGAGAGAAAAAAGTAAGCAAAACAGTGTTCATTTCTGATTATGAGAAGGCTCTGGGAAGTTCTGAATTGCACCCATCAAAAGTGATAGGGTCGGGAATGGGATGAGAGCATTCAGAGATCACGTCCGAAATGGAGACACATTAACAAGTAGCTATTTGCAAGTGGTAAATGGCCATGTATGAATTCGCTGTGTAAATGCACATGGCTGCAGAATCATGTACATTTAGAACCTGTAAATTGCTAAAGACTTAGGAGGCTGCCTCTCGTCCCTGGCAGATGTTCACCACATCCCTCAGTGCTCCGGGCAGCTTTCAGAGAAAGGGATTGCTTCTGTAGAGAAGCAGTATAAAGGCTTTAAAAGAAAAAAAAAATTAAACTGCACTGGCTTTGAAATGATATACATTTGAAGAACTGCCTTAGTTCTGCTGTAAAATGCTGCTATTGTTGGACTGCAGTTAAAAATGATACAATTTGTACAGGGTTAGATAACCTGAATTAGGAGGAGAGAACTGGGTATGCTCAGGGGCATGGTGAAATTCGCATGATGTCATTCTCCTGAACTGAGAGCATGCACAATGGTCAGGGAGGAGAGCCAAAATGCCCACCTGCCAAAAATGAATGGGAAGTTGGCTAGCAGGTTAATGTCTCAGTGCTATATTGTTGGAAGGCTATATTGTGAGTAGAGATGAGGATGGAAGTTCTGAGTCAAGGCAGCCACAATCTTACCCTTGTAAGCCATTCTAGCCTCTTTAGAAATTGCTGAATTTCCCCTACCCCTAATCTGAATTGAGGATGTGTGCTTTGCTTGCCCTGGAACAGTTTGTAGTACTTTCCCTGAGGACAAAAATTATTAGTTTCAGTTCTGTTTCCTATAAAGCAGTAGGTTGGGGTGGGAGTGAGGGGGTGGGTGGGAAGGGGGTCCATAAACTTAGACAACAACTACAACAACAATAATAATAGCTAGCATTTACACAGTACCTACTATGTGCCAGATGCTATCCTAAGTACTTTACACTTATCTCATTCAATCTTCACAACCCTGGGAGTTAGGTGCTATTATTACCACCATTTTACAGATGAGGAAACTGAGGCAGTCAGCAGTTAAGTAAATTGCCCTGGGTCCAACAACTAGTAAGAGTCCAGATTTGACTCAATTCTTTCTGAATTCAGGTCTAGCATTCTATCCACTGTACCAGGATGAGGAAAAAAACTGACAATTTAATTTCAACAAAATCCATTTCCACTGTAATCTTGTGTACTTTATTTTATGCATTTAAAAGCATTCTTCTGATGA
This sequence comes from Petaurus breviceps papuanus, assembly GCF_028583685.1. NCBI lineage: Eukaryota > Metazoa > Chordata > Mammalia > Diprotodontia > Petauridae > Petaurus > Petaurus breviceps. The sequence goes on from NW_027187275.1 coordinate 1,499,590, forward strand.
GGGATCCAGAGGCTTTATTACAGTGCCATAGTGGTCCACGGCCATCCACTTCTGTAAAGGAAGATTGACTGCTTCCCTCCCTCCAAATTAAAAATACTTTCTTCATTACCTGTTCTCATAGTCCGGTGTATTCCTTATGGAATTCTGATATTTTAAATTTTTTCATATTTAACTTTGATATTTTCCTTTATTAGATTGTAAAACTTTTGAGGTCAGGGACCTAGACTTATCCTAGAATGCAGGATCACTGCATCTCCACGCTGGAAGTGGCCAGAGGTCAGCTAAGTTTGTCTCCAAGTAAGCTGGAAGGTCTTCCTTTTTATTATATGTAGGTTCAGTACAATAGAAAAATAAAGCAAAACAAACAGACAAAAATGACAAAAACTTCCTAATAATTAGAAAGGGAAAGGGCTATCTCAGGATAGGTACTCCCTTCACTGAGATCTTGAAGGGAAAACTGCATGACCAGTCAATGCAGGTATTGTAGCATAGCAAGTCCTTGTTCAAATTCAGGTTGCACTTAATGGCTTTCAAGGTCCTTTCCAACTTGGTGATTCTGTTGACTCTCCTCAATCTTCCAGTCCTTCTTGCACTGGTATAAAAGGGGAATAGTGGTTCCTATGTGCCAGGCACCATCCTAAGTGCTTTTTTTAAAACAAATTTTCTCTCATTTCATCCTCAAAACAACCATGTGAGGTAGGTGCTCCATTTTACAGTTGAAGAAACTGAGGCGAACAGACGTTAACTGACTTGCCTGAGTTAAGCAAGGGCCTGGGGCCAGATTTCAATTTAGGTGTATGAATGAGAAGTAGTATGATAGAAGTTATTAAAGAAATATGTGGAATAAGGAGAAGATGGGCTGCTCCTGAAGTGAGAGGAAGGAATATCCAGGGATAACCATTGTGAACCACCAGTATCCTTTTGATATCAATAAAACTAGTAGAAAGTACCTGCTGTTGGGACGGCCAGGTAGCACAGTGAGTAAGAGCACTGGTCCCAGAGTCAGGATGACCTGGGATTGAATCCAGGCTCAGACACTTAGCACCCACCCAGAAACACCTGACCATGTAACCTTGAGCATGTTACTTAACCCCAATTGCTTTTAAAAAAAAAAGTACCTGCCGTGTCAGATGGATCCACAGTGGGAAAACATAGATGAGAGTTTCATAGAATGGGCAGGCATATACAGGTTGTTTGTTATCTGCTTCTTTGGAGGGAAGACCTACACTGATGAGATCACAGATCCACTGGCATATTGAAGTACTAGAGGGCAAATACATTTTTACTCTGATAATACATGTCTACTATCCCTACCCTTAATCAGCCTTCCAATGCCACTCTGGTCCAAGGGGGTCCATACTGATAGAGGAAGACATAGGACATCCTTTGTTGTCATTTAACAAATGTCATTGGAATTAAGAGTGAAGCAAACTGCTTTGCATAGAAGTGACCCTGAACAGAGTTCTGGATACTGAGATCAGCCTCTGCTTGACCCCAGGAATTTTATTCTTTGATTCACTAAATTAATTTTTTATTTGTAATCTCAGATTCCGTTGACCTCTGAGAACTCTCCAGGCAAATGCTCTGAGAGTTCATTTTAGTGCAGGGATAACCCTACAGAGCACTATGAATGATGGTGCTGCCTAATAGGTTATATTTCAGAATCATATCTCAAAGGTCATAAGTTCAAATTCTATCAGAGTTGTACTTATGATAAAATTTCATGTTTTTTTTTCTCATTACTGCTTTAGAAATTCCACAAAATGACCCAAAATACAGAAAATTTCCTATTTTGGAGGGAAAAATCCCCGGGTTATAAAAAAGAAATACAAATATTACCCATAGATGTAATAACTGGATTTATAAAGCACTTTATACATTATCTTATTTAAACCTTATAACAACCTTATGAGGTGAGTGCTACAAGATTTTGCTTTGTTTTATTCATTTGTTAATGTAGTCATTCATTCATTTTTTTATTTATTGTTCTGCATCTGTAATTCTCTCTGTTATATAGTGCAGGGTTACCCAGGGTGATAAGACTTTGAGTGACTTGATGAGGGTTACACAGCCAGTATTTGTCAGAGGCAGGACTTGAACCCAAAGCTTCTTGACTACAAGGCTACAGTTGGTATGATATTCTACCTTTATATACACAATACTGCATAATGTTATTTGCAAAAGTATCCCAATTTTGTTGATGAGGAACCTCTTCCATATAGAGATAAACTAATTAGTCCATGCTCAAACAGTTGGTAAGTGTCTGCAGGGGGAGTTGAATCCAGTTTTTCTTCATTACAAGACTGGTACTCTGTCCAGCCTGCTATCTCTAACAGCTTGATAGGATCTTGATAGCTTTGACCCACAGAGGCCTCATTCTGTACTCATCTCACTAAACTTCCATTGATCCCACAGGCAGGTTATATAGGGGATTCTTGTTCAGGTACATTTTGTGCTTAATGGCCTCTGAGGATCTTTCCACCTCTGTGATCCCATGATTTCAGGATGGAAGATCAAGAAGGCATGCCTTTAATCTCCAGATGATTGATACATTTTACAACTTAGTATTAAAAATGTTATTAAAAGGACTAAATGGGGTGTGATTAATGTATGCCCTTGAGAGGTATATCCACAATCATATTAATATTTCTAATGCATGCTCACTTATGACTTTTTTTCATCACATCTTCTTGAAGTCAGTCTAGAGACAAGATATCATGGACTTTGTTTTGTTTCTTAATTACTTATTTTTTGTCTCATCTTAGTTAAATGTGAGCCTTAACTATGGTAAGTACCAAGACATGTTGAATGCACATTAAAAGGAAATTATTTAACAAAATAATAATAGTTTATATTTTTATAGTACTTTGCAGTTTACAAAGCCCTTTCATAGTCATTATCTCATTTGGGCATCCTAACAACCTGATGATAGATAGCAAATAAGTAAATAAAGGAGTATATTAACCATTTTATATCTGAGTAAACCCTATCAGAGATCCTAAGGGACTCATCTAGTAAGTGACAGAAGAAGTGACAGAATTACAGTTAGAAGGGATCTCAGAGTTTAGCTGGTTCTTCATGCACTTAAAAACATGGCACACTTGACAGAGGACTAGACTTATGCTTAAGAAGACTTGGGAACTAGCCTTGGGTGATTCTCTACAACAGGCCCAGCAATACTCAAAATAACTGCTTGAAAATCTCCAGAGAGGGTTATTAACAGAAATCATTATTATTGTAATCAAACGTAAAGATGAGATGAATGGAACAACCACAACAATATTAATAACATTGAAAATAAAATTCAGCTCACCAGGTACTCATAATCTCCAAGTTACCTGGAATGGAAAGATATCAAAATATAGAGACCTAGAAAAAGAGAATTGACTCATCTGGGAGAAGAATGAGGTGCCTATCATTGCTGTTTTCCTGTCTGTTACTAGCGTAGTACCAATGATGTTTTCAGTAAGCCTTCAAAGATGGATTTGCATCTCAATATTTTATTCAGCTAGAAAAAATGCTAGCAAGATAATAACTTGACCTAGGACCACTTCTACTTGAGCCACTTTGAAAAAAAATAAAAAGAATGATGACAATGATTGTTGTCGTTCCTTCTTGAAGAGGACCGTGATGTCAGGAAGGTGATGCCATGACTTGTGGGTGAATTGGATTTAAGTCATAAGGGAAGTGAAAAGTCACCAGCTTCACTTTCTCCTCTGGAGACATCTGGGTCCAGTAGCAAGATAAAAAAAAATCAGGATGACTAGAGGTAGCCTGCCGATGATGATGATGATGATGATGATAACTCCCTCAAAGCTTACCCCATGGTCCAGGTGGTGAGGATGTGGGTAATAGCAGCTTAAGGGACCACCTCCCAAGGTAACATACAGGAAAGTTTGTGTATGGTTAGAGACTGATGTGGTACAAGTGAAGGTCTAGTAGGAACTCTGAAGCACTGACTATTTAGAGTCTTATTGGGTTATCATAGCAGCCAGTGTCATAGGAGTAGCTTCAACACACTAGTATGACAATTGGCTCCCAATTAACCAGTGTTTCAGGGTAGGGCTTTAGGATGTCCCTACTTGGAACCATGATTATAATCAGCTGGATATGAAAGGTGGAGGAATAAATGACTCCCCTTTGTGTTCTGTTACAAGTGGGTAGGATACAGGGGAATGAATCAGAAATATCAGTACTCTATATAATACATTCTTTGGTGTAAAAGATGCTAACCACTAAAATTCACAAAAATAAATGTACTTGAAATAGATTAAAGATAAGAATACTTTATTAAGTCCCAATGTACTATACAAATACTAATTAATTTGTATTTCCCTCCTGAGGCTACATAGTTCCTTCAATTGGTCCTTATGTCAACTGCTTCAATTTACAGATGAGGAATCTTGTGTCCAGGGAGGTTTACTTATAGAAGGCTTACTTATACAAGGTCACAGGTAGTCTCAGAGGCAGGATTTACACTCATTCCTCTGTCTCCAGAATCACTGTTTTTCTGCTCTGCCAGAGATACAAAGATAAAGTGAAAAAAGTATCAGTCCTTGACTTCAAGGAACTTACTTTTTACTAGTGGATATAATGTGCAAACAGATGGGCATATTGGTGATAATTCAAGAAACAAAAACACTAAAAGATAGAAAGAGTGGGAAAGGCTTCCTGTGAGCTGAGTTTTGAAGGAAGTTCAGGGTTCTAAGAGGTGGAACTAGAAGGTGTATATTCCAGGCATGAAATAGGGATCATCTACGAAGAAGAAATTGCTGAATGGAAATGCCAAGATCACTTTGTCCAAGCTCTTTATATTATGAATTAGAAAATGGATTCTCAGAGATATGAAGTGTTTGATTTCAGGTCAGGCCAGGTCTTCTGACTCCCAATCCAACATTCTTGTCATTCTAGTTCGCTGCCTCCCAAGAAAAAGGCACACACAGATGGACTTGATGCTTTTCTACCAGATTTGTCAGTAGATTACAGAGCTCTGATAGAGTAAAATTAACTCACTAGCCATGTTTCCTCCTCCTCCTCCCCTTGCACATCCTTGTTCTCATGGTTATTGGATCCTCTTTATCTTCACTCCTTAGCTTTGGGTCTGTTTTACTCCTTGAAAACTCTGACCCATCCTCTCTGTTTCCTCATCATGCAGTAGAGCTATCTTATATGACATAATCTCCAGCATTCCCTTTCCTCTGTGCTCTCTGATCCATAGCAGGATGGTTTATATGTGGCCTTACTTCCACTGGGAAGGTCAGGTGGTTATCAATAGATCAGAAGGGCAGTGGTTCAAGACCAGGCAAAGTTAGAACAGTTAGTTGGATAAAGTTAAAAGCATTAGATAGGTAGGGTATAGAATCTGGGAAGTCATTATTCCTGAGTAGGAGACATAGAAGAACTCTGAGTTTATAGCATATGTTATTTATTCTTTGCCCTCTTTGAGATTCCTGGTTATGTGAGAGTAGACCATGACTTACATGAGGATGGTTGCCTCTGGAAAGGGCCACAGTTTGTTTTGCATTAAGGCAGACTTGCTTAACCTCCCAGGAGGCTCTTTGTGTAGCCTGTGCTGAGCATTAAACATGCATTTGTTGATTGAGTGATCAGATTCCTCCCTCAGTGCAGGTTCAATGGGTAGGTGGGCTGAGGAGAAAGTATGAAAATGAGGGGTGTTGGATGGGGCAAAGGAATAAAGAAGGTACAAAAGGAATCACATGGCAATGAAAATGTACTCCCTCCATTTGACCATTTAACCAGGCCAGGTGTCTCCTCTCTCTCTCTCTCTTTCTCTCTCTCTCTCTTTCTCTCTCTCTGTCTCTCTGTCTCTCTGTCTCTGTCTCTCTCTTACTTTAGATCAGATTTAGAGGTGGTCTTATGCAAGGTTGTTTTTGTGAGTGAGTGGTATTTCTATGTATCATCTTGCTTTTACAGACACATCACAGAGGGCAAACACTTCTGGGGAAGACTGGAAGGAGGCTTTGGTTCAGAGATGAGGGGGTGAGAGCTGTTCAGGTATATTGACTTCCACCACAAACAGCCTGGAGTGGGGCCTGGAGCATGTTCCTGACCTATGAGAAAGCTGATGAACTGAGGACCCAGTGTGAAACCTTGATGCTGAAGGCATAGGTCTCTCTGGGTTCATTGCCCTCTTTCTCTGATTTTCCATACTTTTATATGTTTTTTTCTCTCCTAATTAAGATGTACAGATTTTGAGAGCTTCCAGGATAATGATGCATCCATAGTCCTTTCATGAATGAATACATGTCCTCATCTTTTAAAGAAAAGAATCTTTAGGGGTAGGTCTGCATTGTTAGAAGTGGGTCCAAAGAAATGTACCAATGACAACTGGTTAATACAGAGAGCATGTGAATGCTGGTAATGGTTAAATGACTGTAAACAGAACTTGTTTATTAAAATAATGTAGTGATTTTATCCCTTCATTCTTGATATCTCTTAGCGCCTGACATTATGCTGGGACGGTTTCCATGGGAACAGCATGTACTGTTCCTTTCATTTGACCTTAAGGCCGAGCCCTGCTGTTGCAGTGAAAATTCTGAGAAGCACCTACACTTTTATTAAAAACAAAAAATACACAATCTATGCAAAAAGTAAAAACCAAAAAAAAAGTGCAGAAAAATCCATAGATTATATTGCAGAAAATAAAGGGGTTCATACAGGATTTTCATTAAGAGGGAATCAAGAAACAATTTACTTTGCTGGAGGTTGAGAATGCCTGTGATATCTTTCCCCTAAATTACCTTAGAATTGATCCTTTGGAGCCTTGCTTAACATCTGGCCCTTTCATTTCTAATTCAATATATTTCACTATTTTTAGTCATATGGAAGTATCTGTTTTCTCTGATTTAAGAATTTGCTTCTTTGTGACATGCACATAGACACTCCAATTCTTGATTTTACCCATCCCTTGTGTGTTTAACAAAGGACAGTTAGACTTAGGGTAAGATTGCCAGAATCATTCGGCATCAATAAGGAACCATGAGGTGGCTGTCCTGTGTCTAGGACACTGATGACTTCACTATGAAAGAGACTGCCTCTGTGCTGAAGTCACAAGCCTCGGGCCAAATTCTCCATCTCTCTCACAACCTGTATCTCTCCTGTGCACCTGGAGCTCTTGTTAATTCCAACCAAACCTCACGCATAAAATAGAGATGTGGGTGAGATAGTGGGACCTGAAACTGGACTGGTATTATCATGACCATTGGCTTAAATGACTCGAGTGCAGAGGAAGGTATGTTGGTTTTTGTTGCCTGGTAGCTGTGTGGAATTCTGGAAGATGACAAAATGTTTCCTATTTCTTAGGTAGCATCTCGTGCATTTTTGCCTACCAAAGACCTGCCTCTTACATGAAACAGCAACAATCAATGTGATGAACCATTTCTTTTTGGCTAGAATCCTTTGGCATCTTTAGAGACTGTAGAATTCAGAGTCTGAATAGACCTTAGAGATCATCTCACCCCTCCCTTTTCCCCATTCCCTCCTTCCCCTTTATTTAATAGATGGAGAGATTAAAGCTCAGAGAATTTGGGGTCTTGCTCAGATCTCTGTGGCAGAGCCAGAATCTGAACCCAAATCCACTTAATCTTCCGTATTCTTCCACTACAACTCGTGGCTGGGTTTTGGAGCTGCAAAGGAGATAGCAAATTCTGAAATGATAAGTAAGGTGGGGCAACTGAGGCAGGTGTAGTAAAGAGGACAGAAGCCTGGCTTTTGGAGTCAGAAGACTTTGGTTTGAGTTCTGGTTCTGCTAACTTGGTAGCTGTGTGACCTGGGGTAAGACACTTCACTGTCTTGAGATCCCATCTGTCTCATGGTGTTTGGAATCCTTGCCTGGATCAAACAAGATAATGTATGGAAAGAGCTATAGAAATTCCAGTAATAGGGAGTCATTGGTGCCTAATTGGAGACTTAGGTAAGGTTAGGGTGTAGCCCTAAATTAGCCTCCTTCAGACCTGTCTGGGCTTGAGGGAGTTGAGTACAGTCAGCCTTTAGGGTTGACCACTTAATGCATCAGCAGGGGTCTGGAAGCATGTGCCTGTATGTCTGTCCTGGTTATTTACAGTTGCAGCTCAGTCCAAGAACTACTTTCCACTGCTCAGAGCAAAACTAATTCCTTTCTACTCCACTTCTCCCTCCCTCCATCCCTGTTTGGCATCTACCAAGTATAAGCTGTCACTCACTCAGGCTTGAGGTGAGTCCCTGACATCATCAAAGGCTCTCAGTGTGCTGGCCTCCTGCTTTTTGTTGAATCATTATAATGATCCTAGATCATTAGCAAAATGAATTTGAGAGTGGAAGAGAGAAACAAAATCTGCCCAGTAGCCAACGTAAGGAAGAATCCTAGAAGCCACAGTTTCTTCTCTTGATGGTTAGGAACAAGACCAAAAACAAAATCCTAGATAAAGATTTTTCTGGCACTCTTGGGAAAATGCTAAAGTTCATCATGCAACTGTGGTCATTGCTGAAGCTCATCTTGAGATCTTGAGAATAAGAAACCTTTCAGATTAGTATTATTGTTATGTTCTTGTTCTTGTACTGATGGGAATGGAGATAATTAAAAAAAAATAAAGTATGTATGCACATATGTACACATATACATACACATTCATAGTACACTCAATACACACATATAGCACAATACATGTACACATAGAAACATATTCATATAACAATACACATACGTACATGCGTATGCAATGAAATGCAATATATACACATGTACGTATACATATATTCTCTGTCTCTGCCTGCCTATCTTTACCTCTTTTACTCTCTTCCTTCTCTTTTTCACCTGTAAATCTCATTCTGGTCCCCCTGACAACCCTAGTCAGTACAATAAGTAAGTTTATAAGTAGCCAGTATAAAGCAGCAATAGCAGGAAATAAGATTGCAAAGGAGAACCTATAAGTCACATGCAAACTGTCCCAAAGATCAAAGGAACATAATTTGCAAACCATATCGTATATTAACCCAAAGCCACATCCTGGCCACAAGTGCTAAATCAGGGAAAGCCATCTAGGCTTTGCTGTCAGGGCCTTTTCATCCTATGATATGTAAATCTCAGATAAGTTCCAGACATCTGCAGTAAGACCGACCGAACATCAAATGTTACTGATAACTTTGAGATGACGTTAACTTGAAAGTTTTACTGACAACTTTGAGATGATTTGTTAATGAGCTAACTCCAAGGCTGCACAGATAAGAGTTAGTCTGTCTCCCACCAAAACCTTATAAACATGAGGCCTCAGACTCCTCCTCTAGCCTTCCCCCACCCTCCAGCTCTCTTCCATTTCTAGTCCGTGTTGTGGATTGCTCCCAAATCTAATCCAGGGTAATGGGAGTGATTCTCTCTCCCTCCGCATTTTCTTTCCCATATTGCCTGCCTTACTTTACTACTCCATCCCTGTCCCCACCACCACCTGCCTCAATACCCCTTTTTACTGCTTGTTTCTGTACTTTCAGTACTGTTTGCTCCTGTACCCTCTCTGAGCCTTGTGCTATAGCTGGCTTTCTATCCACGATGATATGTTGACACACATATGTGGTCATTGTTTCCCAAAAGGACTGAATCAATAGTTTATTCTATGATATCTGTGAAATTCTGCACTCCTGGAGCTCAGGCAGACTCCTCTAGGGATATTGGCATAGACCTGCTTTAGCTTGCAGATAGCTGATGGCTTTAGAGTGCTTTAAGGTCTCCAAGTACTTTGCATGGCTCATCTCATTTGATCCTCAAACAATTCTGGGAGGTAGGGGTGATTTGAACCTGTCTTTTAAAGATGAGGGAGTTGAGGCTCTGAGAGTTTAAAAGACTTGGGGCAGCTAGGTGGCACGGTGAATAGAATACTGGCCCTGGAGTCAGGAGGACTTGAGTTCAAGTCTGGCCTCAGACACTTAACACTTACTAGCTGTGTGACCTTGGGCAAGTCACTTAACCCCAATTGTCCTTCCCTCCTCCCTCCAAAAAGCAAAAAAAAAAAGACTTTACAGGCTTACAATATAGCAATCAGTCAATAAGTTGAGAATCATTTACTCAATACCTGGAATTGGGGATACTAAAGGCAAAAAATGAAACAGTCTCTGTCCTCAAAGAGCTTACACTCTACCGGGGGAGACAAGATATAGGCATATGAGTATATAAAAAAACAAGGTTATTGGAAGAGGGGCCATTACTAGCATCTAGGTGGACCAGGAAAGACTCTGTGTTCAATGCTGAAGGAAATTCAGGATTCTAAAGGGAACAGATAAGGAGGAAGTATATTCCAGGCATGGGGGATTGTTGTACATCCTTAGTTTTTTTTTTTTGGAGGGGGGAAGGCAGGGCAATTGGGGTTAAATGACCTACCCAAGGTCACACAGCTTGTAAGTGTCATTATCTGAGGCTGGATTTGAACTCAGGTCCTCCCGACTCCAGGGCCAATGCTCTATTCACTGCACCACCTAGCTGTCCCTCATCCTTATTTCTTGAAGAGGAGCACTGACGTCAGGAGAGTAATGTCTTCACCTGCAAGTGAATTGTATGTAAGTGAGGCAGAGCTGAGCAAAATCACCAGGAACATTCTCTCCTCTAGAATCATGGGAGTCCAGGGGCAAGACATAGGTCAAGATCAATGATGATAGTCCTGTATGTAGTGGGAGACCATAGACTTTGTAAGGTAAGGTCTTTCCCCTGCATGAGGTACAACTTGTAGAAAGGAAGGGAGCTAGGAAATAGAGTATTATGTGTGAGCATCTGCAAGAAGGCAGTTTGACTGCATCATAGAGCGTGTGAAAGGAAACAACATAATAATGCCAGAGAGGTAGGTTAGAGCCAGCTTGTGAAGCGCTTTAAAATGCTCTGTGATCCCAATAGCAACAAGAATAGGTAGACTTTATATAGGGCTTTAAGGTTTGTAAAACACTTTGCACATATTGTCTCATGTGATCCCTATGGCATTCCTAGAAAATAGAAGCCATTATTATTTCAATTTATAGGAAACTAAGCCAGAAAGAAATTAAATGTCTTGTCCAGAGTCACATAGCTAGTAAGTACCTGAGACAAGATTTGAACCTAAATTTTCCCCATCAGGGAGACCACATGGAAACAACTATATACAAACAAGCTATCTACAGAATCAGTTGTAAATAATCAACTGAGAAAAGGCGCTAGAATTTAAGAAGGAGGGAAAAGGCTTCCTATAGAAAGTAGGGTTTTAGCTGTGACTTGGAGGAAGCCAGGAGGCAGAGATGAAGGGGCAGGCAATTGCAGGGCATGAGGTACAGTCAGGGAAAATGATTGGAGCTGAGAGATGGAGTGGCTTGTTTGATGAACAACAAGAAGGCTGGTGTCATTAGGACAAAGAGTGAGTGTGTGGGGAGGGAATAAGGTAGAAGACTGAAAAGGTGAGTGGGGGGGGGGGCTAAGTTATAGCAGTCTTTGATTGCCAAATGGAGAATTTTATAGTTAACCCTGGGAGTGATTAGTTTATTTCGCAGGGGGTGGGGAGTGACATGATCAGACCTGAGCTTTATGGAAATGACTTTGGCTGTTGAATGGAGGATGGACTGAAGTGGGGAGAAGCTTGTGTCAGGCAGACTCCCCAGCAACATAGTCCAGGAATGAGGATGGAAAGGGGCATGTTTGAGAGATGTTACAGAGGTGGAATTGATAGGCCTTGGCAACATTCGGTAAGGGGAATGAGAGATAATGAGGACTGAAGATGATATCTAGGTTATCAGGCTGGGAAACTAGAAGATGGTGGTGTCCTTGACAGTAATGGGGAAGTTTGGAAGGGGGGAAAGGACTGAGAGGGAATATAATGAGTTCTGTTTTGGTCATGCTGAGTTTGAAATATACAATGCATAGCTGGAGATACCAGACTGGAGGTGAGCTGAGAGGTTAGGGTTAGACAAGTAGATTTGAGAATCATCTACATGGAAAATATATTGAATCTGTGGAAACTGATGAAATTACCAAGTGAAATAGTAGAGGAAGAAGAAAAGAGGACTTAGGACAGAGCCTTGTGGGACACCCACACAGTTAAAGGATATGACTTGGGCTTGACCTCTAGCAAAGAAGACTGGAAAAAAAAGCCATTAGATAGATAGGAAGAGAACCAGGAGAAAGAACTGTTCCAAAAACCTAGAGAATTAGAAAATAGTAAGAAAAGGATAATTAACAGTGTCAATGCCTGCAGAGACGTCAAGAAGGATGAGGCTTGAGAAAAGCACATTGGATCTGGCAACTAAGAGATCATCGCAACATTCAAGCAAGAAGTTTCCCAGGAATGATGAGGTTAGGAGACAAGATTATCAGGAGATAAGAAGAGAGTGAGAGGAAAGAAAGTGAAGACACCTATTGCAGACAGGCTTTTCAAGGGATATAGCTACAAAGGGCAGAGGAGCTACAGGACAATAGAGGGAATGCAAAGACTGAGTGAGGGTTATTATATTGAGGATAGAGGATTCATGGACATGTTTGGAGGCAGTAGAGAAGCAGACAATAGTTGGGGAGAGAATGAGGATAAGTGAGAGAGTGGGGATGAACAAGGGAGCAATCTACTGGAGAAGACAGGATGGAGTGGTATTGCTTTGGCATATAGAAAGTTTTGCCTTGGCAAGGAGAAGGACCACCTCTTAATGTGAGATAGGGGTGGAAAAGAAGTTAGTAGAGGGAAGCATCTAGGTGATATAAGATGAAGAGAGAAGATAAAGTTCTTAAAAGTGACCTCCATTTATTTCCATAAAAATTGAGACAAGGTTCTCTGTTGAGGGGCTGGGGAAAGAGGAGCCATGGGAAGTTTGAGGAAGAATAAAAAGATCTGGAAAAGCCCTTCTCCCATGTGGGATTAGTGTGTTAATCAAAGAAGTGTCAAGTCCCAGCTAACATTCTACCATCTCCAGAAGCCTTTCCAGATCCCTCTTGATTGTAGCACTTTCTCGCTATTAATTGTTATTTATACTGTATATAGTTTGCGTGAACGGAAATATTGGCATATTATCTCCCCCATTATATTGTGAGCTCAAGTCTCTTGCCCTTCTGTGTATACCTGGCACTTAGCCCAGAGTCTATATAGATTAGGTGCTTAATAAACATTTATTATTTGACTAACCTCTCTGATACTTAGAATGAACCTTAAATTCCTAGAATAGTTTCCCCATAAGTGCTGGAGGCTTTCATCTTAAAAAAAAAAAAAACTATTGGGCATCAGTTGGGCACCAAAGCCAGTACTTGGGTTATCCTTCTGCTATCCATTGAATCACTACATCTTGTCTCACCCATTCCAGTATTATATTCCTTGGCTTCCTTTTCACCAGAGGTGTCAAACACACATTCTATGAACCTTGGTCAACCCTCCTTAGTGTAGCAAGAACTAGCTTAAATGTAGTTTGGGAAATATTTAACAAAATAAATACCAATATAATAGAACACAGATAATGATAATGTTGTTTTTTAAGTCAATTTGTAGCTTCCAGTCATCCCTGTGTATGGCACCATTTCTCTTTGAGTCTGGCACCACTGCTTAACGTGACCTTTTTTTTGTGCTAGTCATTGCCAGTCAGAAGCTTCAGTCCAATTGTGCCCATCATGTACTTCTCTCCCACTCCTGCAATTTTGATTCTTTGGAAATGTTGGTCTTCTATGATTTCTAGTCATATAGAATAACTGTGATAATGCTGGGGTTAAAAAGATATTTTAGGGGTCAGAGAGCAGCTTAGTATCATTGGACTTGCTGCGTAATTTCCCCAATGCCATCCAGCTCATTCTTTCTATTGAATTCCAGGCCTAGTTCATTATCTATCTGCAGTGACTGACTGTCCAAGGTATATATGATAAAATTGAGGCTATTTTCTGTGAGCTCCCTCTTCAGCCTTCTATTTAATTTAAAACATTATCTTGTACTCTTTCTTCTTTACCTTTAGTCTAGGAGTTCTTAACCTGGGGTTCATGAACTTAAACATATTTTTGTATATTCTGCTTTATAATCCTATGTTTTTTATTTGATGCATTTAAAAGCCTCATTTGGAGAAGGGGTCAGTAGGCTTCAGCAGATTGTCAAAGGGGCCTATGATACAGAAAAGGTTAAAAATGCCTGCTCTAGTTTTGGTAATGAGGTAAACCTTCTCCTTGCCATGACCAACCCTTCCTAATGTACCCTTGCCCTATATCCAAAGCAAAACTCCTTTTATTTTCTCCCAGACCCACCCCTTTCCCCAACTTTCCTATTTCAATTGAGAATGCCACTATTTTTCTGGTCTCCTAGGTTTATAACCTTGATTGTATCTTCAACTTTCAATCAGTTGCCAAATCTTGCTATTTACGTCTATAATATTTCTCACATCTAAACTGTTTTCTCTATCACATAGCCACCCTTTAATTCAGGCTGTTCTCACTTCTCAGCTAGATCCTTGCAATGGCTACCTAGAATTGGTCTCTCTTTCTCAAGTCTCTTCCCACTTAAACAAGTCCTCTATAGCAATTTTCCTTAAGTCGCTGACCATGTCATTTCCCAGCTCAAACTCCAGGGACTCTCAATTGCCTCCTCTTTTGGGCTTTTAAAATCTTTCACAGCCTGGTCCCACGCTATCTTCCAGGCTTATGCATGTTAATCCATGTCCTATACTCTGATCCAGACACACTGGCTTTCTCTCTATTCCTCATACACAGTCCTCCATCTCCTTTCTCCATCTCTTTGGGCTGATGGTCTTCCATTCCTGGAATGCATGCCTTCCTCATCTCCACCTACAGAATTCTCTACTTCTTTCAAGACTCAGCTTAAGGATCATCTTCTCCAGGAAGCCTTTCCTAAATCCTACAACTACTTATATCCTCCTTCTTTAATTACTTTATAATTAACTTCCTTCTACTTCTTTTCTCTGTTTTTTAAGAATTCTTAAATTCAGTTTTATTTTATTTTTAGCCTTCTATTTATTTTGTATTTATTAGGTGGGGGGGGGGAAGAGAAAGGTCAATAGGCACCTGTTAGGTGCCAGGCTCTGTACTAAGTGCTTTACAAATATTATTATTCTGAATATTCTTAATTATACACATGTTGTGATAGTATGTAACATCATTGAGAGCAGGGCACTTCAGTTTTTTTGTCTTGGTACCCCTAGTACACAGGTACTTAATAAAAGTGACGTAATGTTTACCAATTGACTCAGTAGACTACCTATCCAACTATGTGTCACATTCTGGGTATTATACATTCTTCATTTAGGTTTTCCTCTGTGATTTTTAAAGATGATCTGTCCTGGCCGGCTAGGAATCTAATTTCGGTGATGTGTATTCTGGGGCTTGATGTAATCAAAATAGTGTCATATAAAATCAGAAACATCTGTAGGACCTCACCCTCTCTAGGAAATCCTTCTTCCCCTTGGCTCTCCATTATAGTGGTAAATACCTTTGCCAGTTATATATCTCATTGATGTATGCTTTGTTTGTTAATGATAATTAGAGAATCAATGAAAAATGTTATATCCATCATCACATCTATCCCAGAATCCTTACATGATTTTATTTTATTCCTTTTTGGAGGGCAATTGGGGTTAAATAACTTGCCCAAGGTCACACAGCTAGGTTTTTTTTGTTGTTGTTTGTTTGTATGTGTATTAAGTGTCTGAGGCCAGATCCAAACTCAGGTCCTCCTGACTCCAGGACTGGGGCTCTACTCACTGCGCCAGTCTCCCTAATCCTTACATGATTTTAATAGGTAACCCTGTAATTGTGCTGTATTGGATCAACAACAATGTCAATGTTGATTTCATTTAAGTCCTCCAGTAGCATGTCAACTCATTGGTCAACGGACAAGGATCTCACATATCACAGACCAGAAATTAAATTACTGCTTATAAACAATTCCCCCCCCAAATACCAAAAACACAATAAAACAAAAAGCTGTGTGATTCTTAGTACTCTCTTTTGCTTGAAAAAAAAAACTGGGAGATTTGGTGGACTGGGTGCTCAATATAATTTAACAGTATGGAATGATAGCCTCCAAAACTAAGACTACCCCTGGCTCCAGTGAGAGAATATTGGAGTCCAGAAAAAGGGAAGGCATAATTACAATGTACTTTGCCCTGGTCATTGTATCCACAGAGAACAACTAGGCCATTGAAGGACCTTAAGGTCATAGCTTACAAGAATTAGTTGAAGAAATCTAAGATATTTAGCCTGGGGAAGAGAAGGCTTAGAAGGGACAGCATTTGTCTGAGTGTTATTTGGAGGACAATTTATTGTGGGACAGACATGTTCTGCTCAGTCCTAGAGTGCAGAATGAAGTTAGACAGAGAAAGATTTATTTTAAGGAATTGTTTCTTAATGTGTATGCTTTTCTAATATGAATGACTTTTTATATCCATCAAGGCCACCTTGAGGGGAGAGATAACAAGTTCAGTTTCAGACATGTTGAGTTTAAGATGTTTACACTTACCAGATGTGTGCCCCTGGGCAAGTCACTTAACCTCTACTTGCCTCAGTTTCCTCATCTGCAAAATGGGGATAATAAGAGCACCTACCTCCTATCGTTGCTAGGATCAATGAGATGAAACTTGTAAAAAACTTAACACAGTACTCAGCACTTAGTAGGTTCTTTTTAAATGATATTATTGTTGTTATTATTATAGGTATCTCCAGTGTCTAGCACATAGTAAGAAATTAACAAATATTTCTCATTCAGTAACAAATGATTGACGTCCAAAATAGGAATGGATATTAGGTTTCTCTTCTTTTTAGGCTTTCAAATAGAAATTAGATGGCCACTTTGCAGGGATGTCACACAAAGAATTCTGGTCTTGAGATGAACATTATGGCTTCTTTTTTTTCCCTTCCATTTTCTTTCTTTTTTTAAATTATGATTTCTTCTTCTTTTTTTTTTTTGCCTTTTTGGAGGGCAATTGGGGTTAAGTAACTTGCCCAAGGTTACACGGCTAGTTTTTTTGTGTGGGTGTTAAGTGTCTGAGGCCGGAACCGAACGCAGGTCCTCCTGACTCTGGGGCTGGCGCTTTATTCACTGTACCACCTAGCCGCCCCCAAAATTATGATTTCTTAATGGACATTAAACCTCCCTCTCAGATTCTGTCATATTCTTCTCCCTTACCCTAATTTTGCCACTGTCATTGAAGAAATGGAAGTAGGATCCACAAGACTGAGGGCCTTTTTTTGTTTTCCTTTGTTTCATGGGTTGCTGTGGCCAAAGAATTCATTACCTAAAATCTAATATACTGGTAATGATCCTCTCTGTACTTAGCAAGGCAGGTCCTGTTTATGTAGAACATGCCAGACAGTAAAGAATCTTTGGTTACTTTTATGCTAGGATGAGGCAACCTCTTATACAACTTTTGTGAAGGACACATAAACACATATACACAAAAACATTAACACCCATTAGTTATAAAACTAAAGGTGTGACGGAGTCAGTTCATGCTGGCTCCTGACATCTGATTGTTAAATTTTCGGTGTGAACATTTGCACCTCAGAAATTGGCAAATGCTACAAATCAGGGCTTGATTTATTGGTTTTTTTTTTTTTTGATTGTCTAGACTTAGAAAAGTGATCGAAAAATGTTAATGATGCAGATTAAACTTTAAAGTGTTATTTGCATATGTTGTTTTTCAGAGAACCAGTTGTTAAATATTTACCAATATGCTCCTGTACTAAGCCATGGTTTCTTTTCATTGAAAAATAAGACAAATGTCTATGATTTGTCAAAATTTGTCCCAACAGATTTTACTCCCATGATGAATTGTATCAATATAGCTAGAAAGCTATTTGTATATAAGCAAAATGATAATGAGGAAAAATGTAGCAAAATAACAGGGGGAAAATCACAGTTAATGAGGAAAATGAAAAGGGGGAGAATGATGTCTGTTTTTGACCTGAGTGATAAAGTTCAGCTATCTATACCGATGTAATTCATCAACAACTGGTCTAGCTCTCCAGTTCACTCTGTGTAGACATAGCCTAATTGCACTTCTATGTTCAGTCTGTGTTTTCTCTTCCTGTCACTTTTTTCTCCCTTTTCACTGTCTGTATGAGAGTAATTTTCCATTATATTGTTATTTCTGAAGGCCCCTGACAGGGTGGCAGTAAAATGATATAGCTAAGTGATACCAATTTTAATGACTTAATGCTATAATAATTTCTAATAGGAAAATAAGTAGATGACCAAGAGAGACAGAGGTGATGCTTTAAAAGATATGGAAAGAGGATCAAAGAAAAGATGTGCAAGAGGAAAAAATATTTGAGTAAAAAAAAGGAAGCAAAAATGTCTAAGGATGAATCTGATGCTAAAAAAAAATGAAAAAAGAAAAAATAAACAGCCAACCATGAAATAAGGTGCAGTAAGCACAAAAATAAAGCAAAAGGAAAAATAATGATTTCTAGACACACACACACACAACAGATGACAAAAGGGAAGGATAGATTTGTTTCTTAACAAGAACAAATCAGAAATGATAAGACTAGGCAGGAAGACTGTATCTCCTCTGCTGGACTTGGTCATAAAGGATAATAATGCTATTGTTCAGTTGTTTCAGTCACGTCTGTCCTTACTGACCCCATTTGGGGTTTTCTTGCCAAAGATACTAGAGTGGTTTTCTATTCCTTCTCCAACTCATTTTGCAGATGAGGAAACTGAGGCAAATGGGCTTAAGTTACTTGCCCACGGTCACACAGTCCATAAGTGTCTGAGGCCAAATTTGAACTCGGCAAGAGGAGTGTTGCTGACTCCAGGCCTAGCACTCTACCCACTTCTCCACCTAGCTAACCTATATAGGGTAATAATACAAGGGTTAAAATGCTTACAGCAATAGCTGTCACTGTGAAATGAACTGTGGAGGATCAAGGCAGTTCAGACGATCCAAGAGAGGAAACTCAGGGCAGAGTATAAAGGGAAGCACAGAAGTAGTCCAGGGGGTCACTCACCATTATTTTAGAGACCTCATGAAGACCAGGGTAAGCTTATGGGGATTAAAACAAAACCCAACAGACTTTAAATATATGAGATGGAGATATGGGGAAGTTAAGTTGAAGGGAATGAATAAGCTTGGTAGATTTCATGCCAGTTAGTACCTATACAAACCAGGTAACACATCCACAAATGAAAACACTCAGAAGATAAACATATGGTCCTAATAGAATGGACCTGATATATATTCCTTAGCCTGGCATTCAAGGCCTCCCCTTAGATGTATTCCTCCTATGTCCTATCTAGCTTCATATTTTTAATTCATCCAAATGATCCTTTGCTCTAATTAGTTTAAGCCAGGTTAGCATCTTTAATATGTTTCCCATCAGTGCCTTTACTGACACTTGTCTCCCCTGTCCTCTTACTTCTTTGCTAATAGTGGAAATCCCATTCAAAAGTCACTTTAAGAAGTGGGAAATTGACTTCAGCACTATCTACTCAAATCCCACTTTCATTTTTCTTATTATTAAAGAGGCATGGTAGCATAGGGAATAGGGTCCTGGATATGGAATCAGAAAGACCTGGGCTCAAATCTTATCTCGACACTTACTTGTTGTTTGCCCCTTATTAAGTCACCTAACCTTCTGTGTTTCAGTCACTTGTTCTATAATGTTGAAGCAATCTTTTTCTTTTTCTTTTGGTTTAATCAAAGCAATTTTATTACTTGTGTGCACAAATTAAGGCTCGTACCATAGACATGCAAACAGGTCTCTTAGTAATGTTGTCAAATAGGGATGAGCAACTTACGTTCTTAGACTAGGTTGAGAATGCAAAGGAAAAATTGGCGATGTCACAGAAGTACAAGGTTAGAAGACTGATGGAGGTATAGTTAGTGGGGCACAGTGACCCAGATGCGATTGCAATACTAGGAAAAACTACTGCAAGTTGCATAAGTGCTCTTCACTGTCCTGTCTATAGAAAAGCAATCTTTCCCATGGGAATTCATTGTCCTTTAATCTGCTCATGTTAGCAATGCCGAGCCCTATCCATAGGCCTTTACAGTTAGGTCAAGCTTTCTAAAAGTATGATAAGATAAGACAGGTTTAGGGTCCCAATTTCACAGAAAGTGGTGATAATATCAACTACCTCACAGGGTTATTCTCTGTCTTTTCTTCATTAATCCATAGGATCACAAATATAGAGCCAGAAAGGCCTTGAGTTTGTTTTTTTTTTTTGAGAGGGGAAGGCAGGGCAGTTGGGGTTAAGTGACTTGCCCAAGGTCACACGGCTAGTAAGTGTTAAGTATCTGAGGCCAGATTTGAACTCAGGTCCTCCTGATTCCAGGGCCGGTGCTCTATTCATTGTGCCACCTAGTCACCTCAACTCAATTTTCTTTAGTTCAACTATCTCATTTTACACATGAGAAAACTAAGGCCCATTAAGTTAAGTGAATTTCTCAAAGTCACACAGTAGATAACAGAGCTAATATTCAAACTTAGGTCCCATATTGTAAGAATGAAATGATTTAATGTCTATAAAATGCTTAGTAAGGATGAGTAGATGTTATTATGATGATTTCATTCTTTTCCATGTCTTTGAAATTTTTGCTATTATTTGTTTATTTTCATCTTATACATTCAATGAAATTAAAATACAAATTGTCCAGGAACAAGGTATTATTATTCAATTTATGTTTATTATTCAGTGAGGATGTAAGTTCACTGCTTGTGTTGACCTACAAACGTCATCATTATTTGAAATAGTACTATTATGTGAAAATTCACGTAGAATGCTCCAGGGACAAATTAGTGTTCTCATCTTCCTATTTATTGTAGGCATATAATGCCTTCTGTTCAGAAAGATGCCATCGGGTTTACATTTGGTAAAAATATTTTGTACGTAACTTACATGCCACTCTGAAACATCTGAACAATAATTATGGATCTTAACCAGCACTGTCACTTTCAGTTTTTGAAGAAAAGGAAGTTTTAGTCGCCTCCCTTGATATAATCCTTCTGTTGTTCATTATATTAATGGTGTGCAAACCGCTGTCTCTTGTCCAATCTAACCTGGATCTCTATTGTGTTGGACCTCTTGGCCACCATTAGATGGCCAGGATACCTCACATCCTTTTTCTTCAGAGGTTCCTTCCCTCCTCTATTTTCTCTCCTTTTCAAGCCTCTTTGATAAGGTTTTTCGTTATTTATTATTATTTTTTTGCATTGCTTTGACTGATTGTATTACCTTATCCTTTCAAATTTTGCTTTTAATTACTTCCAGGTTGAAAGAGAATTTAGAATTCATGATGAAATTTTGTTTTCTGTTGTTTTGCATGTTTATTTTTTGTTTCCATTCACTGAACATTACTTCCCTTTCTGCACTCCGTGATCAAGCCAAACTGGACCTTTACTTATACCTCTCACATTACACTCCATCTCTCATCTCTGTGCCTTTATATTGACAAGAATTCCACATCTGAAATAAACTCTCTCCACACTTACATCTGGTAGAATCTCTTTCTTCCTTCAAGAGGAATCTCACATACCACCTTCTATATGAATACTTTGCTGCTCCATCCCCACCTTTATTGTTAGTGCACTCCCCCCCATACTACTTTGTGTGGAACTACTTTACATTCATTGAATTTATTTTCTTTTCATTTATTATAAACAGATTTGCACATATATGTATATAAGTGTATATTTGTGTATACGTATATATGTATATATACATATATTTGTATATATGTATATACTTGTTTGTCTTCTCCATTAAAGTATAACTCCTTGTGAATACAGTTTCATTCATTGTCTTTATATCCTAGTGCCTAACACAATGCCTGGCATATATTAACAAATGTTTGTGGATTGAGTGATTGTCATGCCTTTCCACATTTAATAGCTTTCTCAAGACCCTTCTGTCATGGTGGTGTTTTATACCTTTCCTTAGGATATTTTCTTGATAGTTATAACTTTTTTTCTTGTGGTTATTACTATGACAAAGACCAGAATATATACAGTTGAGTGTGGGTCCTGGAAATGTAAAACAAAAACTAAAACAGTCTTTTATAAAAATATGGTGAAAAGTTTTTCCCCCCAGTCTTCACCTCCCCCATTATCACAAGACCAAGATGGTAGAGGACCAGCCATTTACTCTGATCTCCATAACCTCTCAAAGCTCTCCAAATTATGTATCAAAGATAAAGTAACTTCAACTATCTCCATAGTCCAGAATACTCAGAACTCCAAAGGGGGTTAAAAAAAACCCAAACCCATGAACAGACACTTACCCTGAAATCATATAGTATTGTCTCCTCCACCACCTTTCTTGCTACTCACTATATTAGATAACCCAAGGTCCCAACTCATGCTTGAAACAAGACCCAACTCTCACAACCCTTTTCCTCTAGCCAGTGCTATGGAGATCAGAGTTGCAGAAATTTGCTGAGGCTGTGACAGACAGCACCCCAGCAGTGTTTTATGTTGCAAAAGATCTCTTCAGGACAGCAGAGGAAAAGAGAGAAAGGGGCAGGATGTGTCTCTAGTGTTTCAATAGGGCTCAACCTCATACCCCACACCCCATGCCTCATATCCCTCTCTTCCTACAGTGCTGGAGATGCAAACATCCCTGGATGCAGTGGTACCAATGTTTTAGCATTCTGAACCGATGAGCTAGAGAACTGAAGAACAGAAGAAACAGAATAGAACACCACATATAGAGGATGGTGTGGCATTCCACAAGCTAGCTTGGCATCTAGCTAGAATAAGAGCTTTCCCCAATAAACTACCTTGGGGCAGAAACCTAGGCTGGCAAACCATGAATTGCCCAGTTTGGGAGAAGACTTGAAACACTTTGAGATCTGGCCTTCAAGGAAACCACTAAAAGAATGGAGGAAGTCAGAAAGTGAGTGATGGTGGGGGGAGAGATAAAAAAGACTGAAATTAGTGAAGATCTCAGGAAGAAGAAAACTCAAAAACCTTGACATAAACAAATAATTCCACTGGGAAAACATTAACGGCAGAAGGACATATGATCTCTACATCTGGTCAATGAGTTTAGTAATCTATGAATAAATACTGTAAAAATAAACCAAAAGGATCCACCTCTACATTAGACAGAGGATCCTCTAGAATTTAAGAAAAAAGAACAATAACAAGCTGTTTCTGAGTTACTTAAAGAAAAATTAAAATTATGAGAACAGAATTTATGACCTGCAAAAATAATTGGCAGCAAAGAAAATTTTGAATCTGTGATGTCAAGTCTCACCAAAGAAATATAAGAGAGAACAACAGATTGGAAATGCAAATATATAGAAGGGAAGAACAATATAGAAAAACAGAAGTAAAAAATAGTAACATTAAGGGGTGGCTAGGTGGTACAGTGAATAGAGCACCAGCCCTGGAGTCAGGAGGACCTGAGTTCAAATCTGGCCTCAGACACAACACAAAAACTAGCTGTGTGACCTTGGGCAAGTCACTTAACCCCAATTGTCCTCCAAAAAAAAAATAAAAATATATAAATAAAAACAGTAACATTAAAAGAAAACATGTTCTTTAACAAAGAAAAAAAATACTGCTCTTGAAGAAGGGAGGCAGAGACAATTTAAGGATTATAGATCTCCTAGAAGGACATGAAAAGAAAAAAAAATCTGAGTACCATAATGTAAGAATAATACAAAAAAATTTCCCAGAATGTCTTCACATAGAAAATGAAATATCAATAGAAAGAATCCATAGATCCCCATCCAGAAGAAATTTAAGTTTGAAAACTGTAAGACATATAGTGGTTAAATTTAATAATTCAATATAATAACAGTGATAATTATGTGAAAGAAAATGATAATGATGAAACAACTTGCCAAAATTTCTGGGGTGCAAGTAAATTAGTCCTCAAGGGAAAAATCATTTACATACAAGCATATACAAATAAGATAGAACAAGAGAAGATTCATGAATTGAATATAAATGTTAACAAATAGAAAGTCAACAAATAACCTAAAATAAACATTAAAGAGAATACATTAAAAATTAAAGGAGAAATATATAAGTTGGAAATAACTCCCCAGAAATAATGAATAAAATCAAAAGCTAGTTCTTCAAAAAGACTAATAAAGTTGATAAGCCTTTAGATTTTTAAATTAAAAAGAAAAGAGCAAAATACAAAATCAATTATACAGCAAAAGATCAAGGTGAACTGACGACAAAATTAGAAATAATAATCAGTACATATCATGTACAGTTGTATGCTACCAAAACTGAGAACACAAAAGAAACAGGACACTTTCAAAAATATAAATACTCCAACTGTTAGAAGACCGGATAGAGATCTTAAATAACTTGAACTCAGAAAAGGAAATATATAGAAGAAATAGAATAGAAATAAAATAGAAAAAGAAACAATCAGAATGAAAAAAATGGTTCTGATAGATACACAGAAAGTTTCTATCAACCTTTTAAAGAACAATTAATAACTACATTTCACAAATTATTCTCAATAACTCAGTAAGAAACTACCCTACCATAATCTTTTAAAGAGACAGACACCATAGACATATCATTAATGAATATTGACTCAAAAATCTTAAGTCAAATTGTGTCAAACAGACTAAAATTATTCATTCAAGAAACCATTAATTTTACCAAAGTGGCTTTTATACCAGATGCAAGGATGGTTCAATATTAGGAAAACGATCAACATAATTATATTAAAAACCAAAATATTCAAAGCTACCTGATTATCTCAGAATACAGACACAGATAACAGAAAAAGTCTTTGACAATGTACAATACTTATTTATGCTAAAAATCCCCTACAAAATAGGAGCATAGAGAGACTTTTACACATCATAAAATCTATCTAAAACTGAAGGCAAACATTGTGTAAAATCTATATACACAAGAACCTTTTCCAACAAATACAGGAGTGAAACAAGGATGCCTACTCTCCCCACTATTATTTGATATAATTCTGGAAATGCTAGTAATAGCAATAAGACAAGAGAACAAAATTAAAGGTATAAAGAAAGGTAAAGGGGGATATAAAGCTTTCTCTATTTGCTGATAATATGATGGTGTACTTGGAAAATCCTAGGAATTCAGGAAAGATATTACTTGAAGCAAAATAGAGATAGATCAATGGAATAGACAAGGGAGAATATAAAAGGATGTAACACAATAACTTAGTATTTGATAAAATAAAAAGCATAAATCGTCTAGGAAAAAAATCATTTGATAAATACTGGGAAACCTGGAATGAAATCTGGCAGAAATCATGCTTACATCAAAACATTATACCATGTTCCAGAATGCATTCTAAATGTCTATATGATCTTAATATTAAAGATCATACTCATATCTCTCACAGCTATGGGTAGGAGATGTATTCTTCCCTAAACAAGAGATAGACACACTTACCAGAGATAAAATATATAACTTTGATAATATGAAACAAAAAAACTTGTATAAAAACAAAATTAATATACTCCATAGGAAAAGAAGGAAAGGAGGTAAATGGGAAAATTTTTTGTAGCAGATTTCTTTAATAAGGGTTTAGTATGCAAGATATGTAATTTATATATATATGTATATACACACAATTATTGAAGAATGGCTATTAGTTTTATATTTGTATAAAATATAAACATTTAAATTAATAAAATGTCTAAAGTTTATAGATTTTATATATAATACATATATGTATTATTTATATTACATATATATATAACAACCATTCCTCTTCTCTCTGTCTTTGTCTCTCTGTATGTGTGTGCATGTATATATTACATATCTTGGATATGATACACACACAAACATCAAACTAATAGCCATTCCTCAATATATAAGGGGTCAAAATATATGAAGAAACCATTTTCAAAAGAATAATTGCAAAATATTCACAGCCACATGAAAAATTCTCCTATTGACTAATGATCTACAAGGACTAATATGAGTGAAGAAGCAGTCCAGAAAAAAAAAATATATATACGCAACAACTACAGCAATGAAAATGGAAAGAACAACCAAATACAAAAAATCTACAAAGGTGAATATAACAGAATTTTCAAGATCAAACATCACTAAAATGAAGAGATGTGAGAGGACATCTGCAAATAGCCCCTTTGTGGCAATGGGAGGTCCACAAGAGTTAAACATGTCACATATTTTCAGACTTTTTCAGTGTATTGATCAGTTGTGCTGATTTTTTAATCTTTTCTCTTTTTTTGTCTTAAAAGTACCAATTGTTTGGGGTATTTCTTAAAATAATAGGTAACATCTATTTAAAGCCATCACCAAGTATTATATGTAATGGGGATAAGCTAGAAGCATTTCCATTAAGATCAGGGGTGAAACAACAGTGTCCACTATCACTCCTCTTATTCAGTCTGGTACTGGAAATGTTAGCAGTAGCAATTAGAGAAGAAAAAGAAATCAAAGGAAGCAAATTAGACAAAGAAGAGACCAAGCTATCACTCTTTGCAGATGATATGATGATATACTTAGAGATCCTAGAGAATCAAGTAAAAAACTACTTGAGACAATAAATAAATTTGGCAAAGTTGCAGGATATAAAATAAGCCCATATAAATTCTTGGCATTCCTATATATTTCTAATGAAATTCAACAGCAAGAGATAGAAAGAGAAATCCCATTTAAGGTTACCGTAGACATTACAAAATATTTGGGAATCTACCTGCCAAAACAGAGACAGAGAGACAGAGACAGAGAGAGAGCGCGCACTGCTGGATTTATACTCTTGGGGAGCTGAGTGTGAATTCCCTCTCTGCTACTTACTACTCATGAGACCTTAGAAGTTCAGTTAAACTTTATGACTGTTCTTTTCTTATTTGGGAATATGCGGTAGTTTATAGGTTCTTAGATTTAGAGCTAGTAGGGATCACTTAGACTTAGATCACTTAGATCTCTTCCATTCAAGTTTATTTTATTAAAATCAAAGCACACAGTCTGCCAAAAACAAAACACATTCCATACATAACAGTAACAAAGATTACTGTATCAGATGTCCTTCATAATAAAGTAAGTGATTGCTCCATGAAGAAAGAAACCTGTAATCTGATCAGCTACTCAGGAACAAGATCCACCAATGTGTGAATCATGGCCCATTAATTTCACACCCAGTGTTAGGTGCAATCAGTTTGTAAAAAGACATTAAATATAAGTTTATACAATGTTATAAAATGCTCAAAAATATTTAGATGGCTATTTTAAAGGGCTTAATTTTTAAGCAGGAATTGGGTAATTGAACTCATGGTGATGCTTGTAATTCAAATAGTCAATCAGATCACTCTATTTCTCTCATTTATAATGAATGCAGGACACATACAAAAATGAATAAACCTTCAATTTCAACCTATAAACCTTTTGATCACATGAAATAACTTATTTTTCTGAATTCATAATATTAATTTGTGGACTAGGCTCTAGGAAGAGGAAAACCCTTCCCCTACTTCCCTGTCCCACTAGCTTTATCATTGAATTTTTGACTTGAAAGTTCAAGCTCTGGGGCGGTCAGGTAGCACAACGAGTAAGGGCACCGGCTCCAGTGTCAGAACGACCTGGAGATCGAATCCCGGGCTCAGACACTTAGCACCCACCCAGAAACACCTGGCCGTGTAACCTTGAGCAAGTTACTTAACCCCAATTGCTTAGGGGAGGCCAGGTGGCTCAGCGAGTAAGAGCACCAGCTCCAGTGTTGGGACGACCTGGAGATCGAATCCCGGGCTCAGACACTCAGCACCACACCCAGAAATAACTGGCCATGTAACCTTGAGCAAGTTACTTTAACCCTGATTGCTTAAAAAAAAAAAAAAGTTCAAGCTCTGGTAAAATACAACTTTCAAATTCATCATCAGAATAATTATTACTCACTCTTTTGACTGTGGGTACAATCTCATACTCTGTTTTGAAAGTATTCATAGGTTATGCAATTTCTGTTCTGTTATACAACCACCACCTAGTCTTTAGGTAAGAAGAGGGTACCATTTTTAGAGCAAGGGGAGAAGACTATTACATTTGTTTCTTGGCATTTAAGTGCTATAAACTAGCAACCTCACTCCCTTTAGAAATGATCTAAAGGATGGCCTAAATCCAAATTAATCAATGAAAGGAAATAAATTGAATACCATTCAAATTTTAAGGACTATTTCATTGCCAAATACTGATGTGAAGAGTTTAAATTCAGTAATATAAGTCACTATATTTAAAGTTTTACTGCATTAAGAAAATTCTGAAAAGAAATAGCTTTTGAATACTAGGCCAAGTGGTCTTATCAGTAAGTCACTGCTTGTATACCTGGCTTCCCCTGCTATGAGGTTGTACAGTACTTGAGGTCCATAATAATTGTTCATGAGATTGGGCCAGCCTATTTTTTAATGTCTTCCAGAGCTATGGACTTCATCTCTTCCAACCCCTTCATTTTACACATGAGGGAACTAAGGCCAAGAATGTTGAATGACTTGGCTTTGGTTACACAACTGGTTGTAATGGTAATGTAATTTTGAATTTGAAGATCCCTTTGTGTTGGCAAAAGTAGCAGATACTTAACACTTAGTAACTGATCAAGCCTCTGATTGGGGAAACAGAATGTATGAATTCCTATCTCCTGTTAACTGATGTAACAGGAAGGGGTTGGCAGAAGGAAGTGAAGTAGGTGTATATAAGAAAAGCCCCAGAGAGGCACAGTCAGAATTTCTTTGAGACTGAGATCTGGTGGCAGAACAGCTACAGAAGAATGGAGAACTGAGTCCTGAAAACTTGTCTTGGTGGAACTTCTTCTGAACAGGATCCCAGGAACCCAGAGCCCAGGAGCCAGGAGCCCAGGTGACTGAAGCAAGACCAGGATGCTGAGACTTTGTTTGTTTGTGGCTTGGTTGAGCTTTGAATTCCTTGGAGCAGAAATGGTGAAGGAGCAGACATGGACCAGGCCCTGTGAACGCCAGTGTGGAGCAGGACCTGCCCAGAGAGCTGGTCAGGGAACTGGGAGCTGTCTACCATTGAAGCCAGGTGACAGTCTGTTGAATATAGGTAGAGTCTGGGACCATGGAAGGGGATCCAGGGAATCTGAGAACAGGTCCCAAGTCAAGATGAAGAAAAGACCTCTCCTTGGGTACTGAGTAATTATGGAATTATAGTTTACTAGTGACCTAAGGGGTGGAGGATTTTGTGTATGATACTTAGTAAGACTTTACTGAATAAGTGACTGATTGTACTTTGAGGACTTTGACTATTGTTACTGATTAGTGACTGATTGAGTTAATCAAGACTTTTCCCCAAGAGTGGAAGACTTTGACTGTGTACTTTGATACTACTGATAAGTGACTGATTGAATTAACTTAAGAGTGACTATTTTGTGACTGATTGAATTAACTTGAGTGACTATTTTACTTTGAGAGTATATTGTGAATATTTTATTGTGATTTTCTGTGATAAGTTGAAATATGGTGAATGCTATATTTTGAATTATGCTGTACCTTGATTTTCCATGGATGTTTTACTTTTGTTATGGAATAGAATGATCACTATACTGAGTAATCAGTAACCTTAAAAAAAAAGCTGTTCACAATAGCAGTTCTTCTGGAAAGCTTCTGTGCATGGCATTACACTAGTCTGAGGCAATATCTAGACATAGATCTTCCTTGACTAAGTCTAGTACTTTTATCTATTTCACCATGACCCCTCAGGTCCTAGCTCTGAGTTTGTGATCTGATGATTGAAGTTTAGCCCTGAACCTTACATGAGATCGAATGATCCATGCATGGCTTAGGAAGAGTGAACATTGCTACGCTGTATGTATGAGATAGAGTATTAGACTTAAAATCAGGAAGACCTGACTTTAAAAATGACCTCAGATACCCAGCTAACTGGGTAACTCTGGTCAAGACCGGTAGTATAGGAGACATGGAGTAGAACAGAGCTTGAAGTCTAGAAGATCTAAGCTTAAATCCTATACCAGATACCTACTGTGTGACCCCAGGTTAGTCTCTTCAGCTCTCTGTGCCTGAGTTCATTTATCTATGGCACACAAGGACAGTATCTTTCTCACTGGGTCATGGCAAGGATCAAGTGAGGATGTAAATTGTTTTGTAGACCTAAAAGTGCTTTATAAATATTTATTATTATTATTAATTATTTTTATACCTTTTGCCACTCATGGGCCTCAATTTTCTCAAAATGGCAACAATAGTAATATACTTTATGAGTTTCTTGTAAGAATCAAATGAGGTTGCCAACCTTAAAGTACTACATAAGTATGAGCTATTATTACCAGAAAATGGCTGAGTATTTTTTTTTAAATAAATGACACTTTGGTTGGGATCCAGAAACATATGCTGCTGTGGAAACAAGGGGCCATGTGAGCAGGATGTGTTACCAGTCTTTCTATGTTAACATATGGCAAAGCATGGCATAATATATAAAAAGCCAGCCTCAGAATTGAGAAAACTGGGTTTCACATTCTGTCTCTGACAACATCCAGGCTGCGTGATCCTGGAAAAGTTATTTAACCTCTCAGTACCTAAGGTGATTCTCTAAGACTGTGAGTTATAGAATATCTGCTGTTTTACATCTGTACAGGGAGTTTCCTACCAGGAATTCCATATACTGACAAAATCATAGGACTGGACCAAAGGGAAGAAGCAAATGAACTATTCAACCATCTTTGGTAGAGGGTAGGCCTTCCATGCAATGCTGCCCTTCTCATTTAAACAAAATAGGGACTTATAGGATGTGTAGCATGTATATTTGGTATATAACACAAGCATTCTTGTAAGTCGGGTATTTAGATATACTTAGAGAAATAAGATACATGTTCATATGTGACAAAAATAGGGGAATATCCTATATTTTTAAATAAATTTAATTTATAATTTAATTTTATAATTTTGCTGCATATTGTCCTCCTAACTTATTTTAGAAGACAGAGTTAATAGAGTTTAGAGACTTCAAACTGGTGTTTCAGGATAGAAAGAGTAGGTCAGGCAGGGACAGTTTTAGCATTCAGCCCAAGAGTAGGAGGTCTACAGATGGAGGGAGGCAGCATAAGATGAAAAAATATAGCCCAATATCGCAAAACTTCCAAAAGGGCTTACTCAGAGATGAATGTTTTCGTTTCCGATCCTCACTTTTGGCGGACTTGATTTCTTCTTTTCCAGTCAAATATCTTTCTCACCCCAGAGACTCAACGATTTTCTGTCTAGCAGTTGGCAAGACACAAGCTATCTTGTATTAGCTAGCTAGTGTTTCTCTTTCTCTAGCACAACCCCATAAAACCCTATCTGTTTGTATTTTCAAGAAATACCAGTCCAGTAGTCTCATATAATTAGTTTCCTCTCTCCTAATGTTACCATAAGAACAAAACACTTTGGACAACCCCTGAGGCCATAGAGAAGCCTCTCCTCTCTATATAAACGGAATGAAAATTAGGCTGTGAACACTCTTGCCACTTGGATAGCGTTTAAACAAATTAAAAATATATGAGCAGAATAAAGTATAAATTAGCCAATTACCACTCCTAGCTTTGAGCACGTACTGTGAGAAGGAGGACTCTTGGGAAATCTTGGGACAGCTCCCTCCTTTTGTGAAAGAAGAGTCCATGGGAAATTTTGAATGACTGAAGACTTTGCAGACTGTAGCTGACTCTACTATCTGCTCACAAAGAAGAGGGATTCGTTTATGAGGGGAGTAGCACCGAACAATGGGCAGAAGTCTCAGAGAAAGCAATTTGGGCTCCAGATAAGGAGAAATTTGCTAATAATTAGGATTACCCAAAAACTTGGAATGTCTTGGGAATTGTGTTCTTCCTCCCTCACTGAAAGTCTTCAAGGGGAGGCTAGAAGGTCACTTGGGAATCTAACAAAGGGGATGGACTTGACCCAGATAGTATCCAATTCTGATTTTGCAATATGAAATTCTCTTAGGAATTCCCGTGAAATGAAGGGACTAAGAGATAAAGCTTGAGAAGACGCTTAGCTTTGATGACAGCATCTAACCATTTTTCTCCAGAATAGTTAATCTGTATCTGGGGAAAACAGAATCATTCACTGGGTGCTAAAGATGTATAATTACAATAATTAGTATTTAAATAACACTTTAAGATTTGTAAAGTGCTTTATCAATATCATCTCATTTTATCTTCCCAATAGGCCTGGGAGGTGTGCACTATTATCAGTCCCATTTTATAGATGAGGAAACAGAGGCAGAGAAAGGTTCAGTTACTTGCCCAGGATCTCAAAGCTAGTAAATGTTTAATGCCATGTTTGAACTCAGGTCTTCCTGACTCTAAGTCCAATAATCTATCTCCCATACCACCTAGCTGACTCTAATACATACATATATACATACATATTATGTATTAGTGAATAGAATGGCTTGTTCCTTCTATGTATATACTGTGATATATGTGTGCGCATATATACATATGCATAAATATATATATCTACAGGTACACATATTACATATGTATATATATGACATCACCTGTCATAATAAATTATATTATAACTTTTTTCTTTTTGCTTTTGGTGGAGGGGTCTTTGGCTTAAATATTTCTAGAAATTATTAAGAAAGCTATATGAATGAATAAAGGAAATCTGCAGTTGAATGAGCCATTCTCCCTTGTGATTTGTTTTGTATACTCTGGCATCCAATTTCTAGATGATTTGAATCGTGAATAGAGAGCATTTTTTTCTGAGACAGACATGATGTTTTTAAAAGAGATGACAATACAAAAATCCCTTTGCCTGAGAGGACAAGGACTCTGGTTTGGCCAGAACAAAGTATATAATAATGGTACCTGTTGCTATGGCTTCTATGGACCCCAGCTTGACGATACTAGGCCCTGTCTAGTAAAACCCAAGATGGTAATGGTTCCTTGGCATTCACAAGGCACTGGTGACTTAGCTCATTTTCTGAATGATTCCTATCTATCCATGCTTTTTCATTTTATATTTTTAGAGTTGATTTTTTTGTACCTAAAGGGGCTAGTCTTTCTATTTATTTCTATTGAATTTCATCTTCTCAGTTTTACTTCAGTGTTCTAACTTGGCAAGAACTTTTTGCCTCCTGACTGTCATTCAGTGTGTTAACTATCCCTCCTAGTTTTGCGTCATGTACAGATTGGATGAGCACACCATATATACCTTTATCTGCATTACCACAATAGCTCTCTAGTTGTTTTCCTTGCTCCCAGTTTGTGTCTCCAAATAGGTGTCAAAATAATCTCCATTAAGCACAGGTCGCATATACTTTCTCCAAAAGGTTCAGAGATTCCCTGTTGCCTACGGGATAAAACATTAACTCCTTAGTCTGGCATTTAAAGTCCTTAATATTTTCACTCTCATTTACCTTTCCAGACCTGTTTTTTCATTACTGCCTTTCCTATGTCCCCACGTTTCAGTCAGTCTTGACTACTAGCTGCTCTTTAAACTCAATATAAAATCTCTTGTCTCCATAGGCTGTCTCCTATGTCTGGAATGGTCTCCTTTCTCCCTTCTGTCTCTTAGAATCTTTAATTTCTTTTAATGTTCACCTCGAGCATTCCTATGAGAAGCTTGTGTGGAAAGATTTCCCCCACCCCCAATTCCTTTTACCAACAATAAATTGTTGGTGTTCTCTTCTGTCTCAAATTCTCTTATATTTATTTATCTTTGAGCAATCTGGATTTCTCTATAGAAAGAATGCAAGGTCCTAGAAAGTATGGACTATTTTCATTTGCATCTTGGTATTACCTGGCATTACTCTTTTGAGTTAGAATAAGAACAGCATGTATCTAATGAGCAACACCACCTACCCTTCCACCCCCCCCTTGTCATTTTGTGGGGAAAATGTATTAAATATGAAATTGCTATGAAAATAAAAGTGCGTTCATTGCTCTTACCAAAATAAAAAGACAAGAAGATAGTGATGAAGATTTTCCTTTCCATGTTTAGTTAGCTGGCATACTTTTTACGGGTATTGGGGACAGTCCAAGAAAAGGTTAAGAGTGAAACTAATAAGGTGAAATGTACAATTCTAATTCTAACAGGTCCATACTGGATTTGGCTGGAAGGATAGGTGATGGTGAGTTTAATCATCTATCTATAACAGAAATAATGATATAAACAGTGAGGATTTAATTGGCTTAATTTAAAGGGGTTTAAATGTGCCCAGAGTAACTGCAGAGCATTTTCTAAAATGAATGAATTCGCGAGTGATGTTGTTATTCGTTGACCTGAAGAATTTAAAATTAACTGAAATGTGGCTAAAAAGGACCCCAAATTGCATTATTCCATTTGCTGATTGTAATTGGTCTGGGCAAGTCTCATCTAAACAGGGGAGTGGGTTGGAAGATGTTCAGGCCTATGTATCCAATAGGCAGAATTTTAATCATATTAATGCCAATTTGAATATATTATGCCATTTAGATTTGAATATGTCTAAGTATAATTGCATATTGTATTGCAAACCCCTTGACTTTAGGTAACATTCCCCTTCCTCCTTCATCCCAGCCGGTGTTTCTGGCAAAATTGCAAATTGCAAAGAGAGCCTTTTAATGCTAAAAACCTAAAATGAAAACTTCACATTTAAGCTGATGAATATTTAATACTT
Source organism: Petaurus breviceps papuanus (assembly GCF_028583685.1). Classification (NCBI taxonomy): domain Eukaryota; kingdom Metazoa; phylum Chordata; class Mammalia; order Diprotodontia; family Petauridae; genus Petaurus; species Petaurus breviceps. The sequence goes on from NW_027187275.1 coordinate 1,534,097, forward strand.
GGATTGCTATTCACATTGAGATCTTGAGAGATAACAGAGGAAACACTCAGTTGGGTGTTTCAGAATAGTATCTAATAGTTTTAATGACTATGCAACTTTAGACCATTTGGAGCTTTTAAAATGATCAACATCGATGTTATTAAACATTTATTATGCCTTCGTGTATATCTTTGTTGCTGTCTCTTTTACTGCTCTGTGCTGTTATTTGTGGGTATTCTTGTCACTCTTCTTACAAAGGAGTTGTAAGACCGAAGAATATCTAAGGACCTCAATATTCTGAAGGACTGTACATTTTCAATTCGGTTCTATTATCTCTGAACCAATCAATTCCAGTAGTGTCCTAAACCTAGTCCTGGATGATCGTAATGATCAAGTTATTTCTTATTAAAAAGATCTATAGTATGAATAGTTCCTGCCAATGAAGATCATGTGGCAATTCATCATTTCGGCCCCCCCAGCTCCCGTACCTGGTGAAGCACTCACTGATGTTCTGGGAGATCACATCAGATTTCAGAGCTGAAGACCAAAAAAGGAAACAAAGAGAGATGCAGGAGGGGAAGGGGACACAAAACAGTATAGGGACTTTAACTTCATTAGAGCAAGGACTTAATTATATTTAACCCTTGTATGTCCTCCAGCACTTAGGACAATGCTCTGCCCCATCATGCTTTCAATAAGTGTTCAACTCAACAGGCATTTATCAAGTGCCCACTCTTTGTAATATACAATCTAATAGGCCCAATCTAATATACTTCCAAATTAAGTAGTATGCAAGGCAATAATAAAAATGAATCATATCTACATGGTTTATAAAAGTTTATTTATTAGGTTGTTTATAGGTTACTATATTATTACATATAATACACAATATGCTATAATATTATATAAAATTATGAAGCTTATTTAAGGATTGTAGAACCTTTCCTTGTAACAATTTGGTAAGTGGAGGCACCTAAGTATCGTTATCATCATTTTACAGATGGAGAAACTGAGGCTCAAAGAGGTAGAATTTGATGAAGCCAAAGCACAGATTTAGACAAAGAGCTACCAGAAAGATTGAACAGAGAAAAATCAGTTCTTAAAGTTGAAGTTTTCTGTTCAGATGTAGCATGTGAAGAATTAGATGCTAGGCATTATCAGTATAACTAACATCCTAACCTAGAGCTAAATGATACTTTTCATAGTTTCTGAATGGAATTGTCAACATTGGAATGAGGTCAGAACCAGAGTTCCAACTAGAGAAGAATCTTTCTCCCCCTGGTTACTTGGGAACAATGTCCCCAACTAATCACAATGCCTTCAATGAATAATGAATGACCGTATAGTTATATGGAGCTGAACATGAGAGCAAAAACAGGGGGAAATGAAAAAACAGCAAGGAAGTCACATTACGGCACAGATGGCTGTGTAAGGCGACAGCTGGCAGTTTGTATCTAAAGGAAGAATGCACTTTTACCATCAGGTAGGAGCTTTGTGGAGAACTAAACCAATAATGTGCATTTTGATAATTCTGTAGCCCTGTAATCCCTGATATAGGTATCACCTCCCCCTGTACAGATTACTACCCTTTCTTGCTTTCTCATCCTCTGCAATTCTCATCCATATCCTTCTAGAGACCTGAGTTCAAATCCAGCCTCAGATACTAGCTGTGTGAACTTAGTACAAGTCACTTAAACTCTACTTGCCCCATTTTCCTCATGTGTAAAATGGGAATAATAATAATAATGCCTACATTTTAAGGTTGCTGTGAGGACAAAATAAGTTGATATTTGGAAAACATTTTCAAAACCTTACCACTGCTTTTGTTGTTTTTAAGTTGTTCAATTGTGTCTAATTCTTTGTGATCTTATATGGGGTTTTCTTGGCAATTTTTTCTATTTCCTTCTCTAGTAAAGGTGCTATGAAAATGCAATTATTATTGTTGTTGATTACTATTACCATTATTATCATCCTTAGAAGGTCCAATGTATTTGAGACCTTTCCTTGGGTCTTCTAATATTTCATGGATAGTAGGGCAACACTTGTACTAATTCTCTTTCTTCCCTTACTATATAACTGGTTCAACTTCAATTCTAGTCATTCATGTATACCACGTTTCATGTCCAGGATATCTTTCAATTGACCTGAAATTTTAAGTCTTCAGAAAACGTGATGGACTTAAAAATACTGGCAGTAGAACTAATAACCTTCTCCCCAGGCATTTTTCAAGTCCTTTTGAATATATGATGCTGTAGGATGCAGACTGAATAGTTGTGACCTCTGACACGAAGATGTTTCAGTTGACGGAGGAAGGTGATGGTGTTTTGGTAGCAGGGATCCATTTTGCTCACTGTCCAGCAGTTCTAGCCCTGTTCTCTATCAGCCCTGTCACTCTCCTGTCACTCCACTGAAATCCTCTCCTTCCTTTTCCACTTCAAACCTTTGTTCTAGTTTCTATGTCATGGCTGGCCCAGCCTCCCTTGGTCCCCAGATCAGAAAGTATAGATACTTTTGGTTTTGGAAGCTTCATCTGTGTGCCTCTTGTAAGGATATAAACAGTGGTTAGAAATTCAGACCAGGGAGTCACATCTACTCCCTTTGGATTTTTAATGTAGAAGGTTCACAATGATAAGCCTGTTGTATTACTCTTTCAGAAATTTAAGCCTTGGCATTTAGGTAGTGTTTTAGATTTAGAGATGGAAGGGACTTTGGAGGTCATCTAGTCCAGCGTCTTCATTTTATGGATGGGTAAGCTATGGCCTGGAGAGGTGAAGTCATTATGAATTCAAAGTCACACAGGTAGTGAGGAGAAGAGTAGAGATTTGAACCCATGTCCTCTGACTCCATTCAGTGTTCTTTCTATGCTTCTTCAGTAGTGGCTTGGTTATTGCTTAATTCCATTATTTGGTGGTGACAACTTTTAAAACTACAAACTCTTCCAAACAGCTGTGATTTGATTTGTTTTTGATACTTTATATAATTTACAATTGCATTTGTAAAATCACAATTAGCCTAATTTATTTAATGACCCCCATCACAGGCTGCTGAGTCTTTTTTAGAGGGTGTTTTTAATTGCGTACAAATAAACACCATAATTTCAGAAGGGTTCGAGTGAAGTGGGTATTCACCATAATTCTACTCCTTGGTCTCGAGCCAACATTTCAGTAATCTTTTCTGTCTCTCTTTTTTCCCCCTTCAGTAGAAAGGTTCATAATGAATACAAAACGTTTTGGGGAAAAGGTTGAATTCTCCTTGTAATTTAGAGATAAATCTTTTTCTTCGGTCTAAAGTTTTGGATTCCAGTTACTGACCTTTTCATTTCTGGCCCCAGCATAAATATATTATCTGTGGTTACAGATAATGACGTTATGAGCGATCGGGAACAAAAGGTTAAGCTGTTACAATGTCCACCGATGAGCTTTTGTTTAATCTGTATGAAATTGCCTCATCTATTTCTTGTCCAAACTTAGGAGCGGATTCCTAATTAGCCTTGCCATGGAAGGAAGCTGAACTGCCCTTTCCTTTGTTTACACTTTTAGGGTGAGGGCAGTTCAGGACATTTGGAAGGAAATAGGAACAGGGAAGAGGTAGAGTGTGGTTTTTCAGGCTTGCTAACATCTAAGTGTGCTAATGAGTCTGGATCCCACTACAAAAGTTTGTGTATCGAAGCAAATGGCAGCCAATTGGCCAATCCATTTGGTCCTGGGAAATGTCCTGGAAGCTTGGCAAGAAGAGATTCTCAAGAGAGTGAGTGAATGCTGCCAACTTCCAATTGGCCAAGACACATTACAAGGACAGGCTTCTTTCTCTCTCTCTCCAAGCATTCTAGCTTTTCCATTCCAATTGGAATTGGCCTCACCGAGCTGCACAGGGGAAAAAGATCAAACAAGCCTTTTCAGCTTTCAGCCTCAGACCAATTCTTCATTTTCTCTGGCTGGTCCCATCCTTCTTATGATCAGGGACAATTTCCAATGTTAGGAAGCAGCAGAGTTGTTACCAATTAATTTATATGACTGAGAAACTGCTGGGGCCAATAGGGGATGTGCAGACAGGTCTATTTTTATACACAGAGAGATGCAAGGCACTTAGCAGGGCTAAAGAATTTTAATCGTCACTGATAAAATTTTAGCTGTGTTGTGTGAGACAACCTGCCTGTCACCTTGGCCCCAGCTCAGCGTTGAGCACTCCTGATACTTGTTTGTGAAATGGTGACAGCTGTGTGCCTTGCCTGGCTGCTTCTGTTTATAAAAACACAGGGGTAAATGACAGTTCCCCTCAGACCCCTTTATTGAGGCTTGACTTTTCAATAAGGGCTAAGAACCACCCACACCCCAAAGAACAGGTTTACAGCAGCATAGGACCTACCTAGACAGGGCCAGTTTACTTGTAAAAGTAAAGGCTGAGGGAAATTCAAGGTGAAGATGTTTCATCTCTTGGTCTAATATGGGACACCATTTTCATCATAATTTTTCAATTTCTTCTATCTGTCCCTTCTTCCCCTAGGAGAACCAGTAGTGTGTGTGTGTGTGTGTGTGTGTGTGTGTGTGTGTGTGTGTGTGTG
>NW_027187275.1:1538646-1608610 GCF_028583685.1 Petaurus breviceps papuanus
TGTGTGTGTGTGTGTGTGTGTGTGTGTGTGTGTGTGTGTGTGTGTGTTTTATTTGGATGGTCCTGGGGCATAGACAAATCTATTACCTTAGTTAAAACCTTCCTGAATTGTACCCTATGGGCTCTGTCAGGTACTCAGATCTCTTAGAGGACTCCAATATGGAAGCTGACCTTGTCCTACTCAGAAACAATGTTATCAGAATCCTTATTGAAAACCAAGATCAAAGGCAGATGGGTGGACATATTTATTTATGGTGTCATAGAATCATAAATTTAGAGCTGGGAACGATTTTAGAGGCCAAGTCCTTCAACTTCCTTATATTCATAAAGGGAACTTTGAGGAAATTCCCTTTACCAATAAACATCAGATCTACAATTTATAGTCTGGGAGGAGGGTTTCCTAACTTTTTTGTGTGACATAGACCCCTTCAGCAATCTGGTGAAGCCTATGGACCCCTTCCTAGAATAATATTTGAAGATTTTTTTAAAAATCATGATCAAAGGAAATACTAGATTTTAATTAGAGGTTAGTGAAAATGAAGACCAATTTTGTCTTGTCCAATTTTCCAGACCACCTGAATTCTATTCATGGACACCAGACACTGCCTTAGAGAATAGTCTAAGACAAGGACAGTTTCAGTGATTTGCCAAGGGTCACATAGTCCAGTCAACCTCTAAAGGCATGGTTAAAATAAGGTATTCCAGATTCAAGGGTTAACTCATTATCTACTATGTCATGTTGCTAACTCATTCCAGAGAAGGAAACTGAGACCCAGAGAGGTTAATCAGCTTGCCCAAAGTCTCTCAGGTATTAGATGGCAGAGAAAGGATTTGAGCTTGGGTCCTCTGACTCACAATCCATAGTTATTTCTACTTCACTGTGTGTGGTCTAATTTATACTTGTGCATTGGCTGCTGTTTTTCATTAATTACCACCTTTCTCTCACACACTGCTGTGGGGATTTTGTACCTTCCCATCAATGATTTCTGCTTTTGGTGTATATGTGTCCATATTCAAGTCAAGACATTACCCTTGTTATGCCACTGGTTCTTTTTGGGAATGAAGGATTAACAACAGCAACAATCTTCACCAATAAGGAGGGAGCTACTGGACAGGAGGAAGGTCAAAAGGTCAAATCCATATCTCACCTTTTCATCCTGGTCCTTGTGGACCAGGGACATTCATATTAAAAAATGAAATGAAGTAAACAAAACAAAAACCATCCTCCTCCAACCCTCCACCTGCCTCTGGATTTAACCTGAAGTCGAAGGCCTCTTTTCTGGTTTCTGTTTACATTGGGTTCCATTTGAAAAAACAACCCTCAAAACCCCAAAATGGTAGGCAGGGATATGCTGGTAATTGTATAACAATAGTTTTTCTGGAAAAATATATACATGACACATTTTAAGTTTAATCTGCCTTATTAACATTTTGTCTATCACTTTCTTAAGTTTAGACAACCGACAAAACAAATCAAGCCCTGATTTGTAGTGTTAGTTAAGGTTTCAATGCTCACAAATGAAAATTGAAAATTGGCTTTCAGGAATAAGTATGAACTGGTTCTAGTACCTTTCCCCCAACTTTGACCACCAATGGCTCATGGGATCATCAATATATAGCCAGAAAGGACCTTAGAAGTCATCGAACACATCCTTTCCCCATCCCCCATTGTCTTGTAGATGAGGAAACTGATTCCAGAAGAAGTTGTGTGACTTGTCAAAGGTCAAATGGGTAATGTGACAAAGCCAGAATTCAGCTGTTCCAGGTCATCAGACTCCAAATCACATATTCTTTCTCCTGTGCCATTCGATCTTCCTTGGTGTCATAAAACCTTTGCAACTATCTGATTAAGATTGCCTTTGGACAGATGAATGGTTAAATGTAATGTCTGTGACTCTAAACTTATTTTTATGTGTGGTTGGCAAGAAATATCTCATTACTTTAGAATCGATAGCAAGATAACACCCTAGTTGATGTCCTCTAACCCTCTTACCTAGACTACTGCAATGGCCTCCTAATTGGTCTCTCTGCATCCAGTTTCTTCTGTCTCCAATCTGGTATTTACATAGTTGTCAAACTGAAATCACTAAAACTCAAGTCTGACCATGTCACTCCCCTGCTCAGAAAATTCCAGGGACCCCCTATTGCCTGTAGGATAAATGACAAAATCCTTCATTTAGCGGCTGACTCCAACTTATCTTTCTAGACTCATTTACCATTATTCTTCCTTACACTATCCATATTTCAACCAAGCTGGCTTATGTGACATTCCATGTCTTACATAATCACTTTTGCATTGGTTGATGATCCCTATGCCTGGAAATGTCTCCCTTCTCACTATTGTGACATGGAACCCCTAATTTCTTTTGAGATTAAAGCTAAATCCAACTGCTTTTTATATGAGGCATTTCCTGACTCTTACTGATTGGTTAGACATCTTCCACAGATTACTTTGCATGTATTTTTTATTTGCTTATTTGTGGGCATGTTGTAGCCCTTCAGTAAAATGTATGCCCCTTGAAGGCAGGGCCAATTTTTTGTTTTTGTGTTTTGAATCCCAACACAATGCCAAGCATAGAGTAGGTGCTTAATAAATACTTGTTAAATTGAATATTGACACATTTGATATGGAGACATGTGAAATAGAGCAGAGAATGCTGACTCTAGGTATGTAGATTCAAATTCTATCTCTTGGGGCAGCGAGGTAGCTCAGTGAATAGAGTACCAGCCCTGGAGTCAGGAGGACCTGAGTTCAAATCCAGCCTCAGACACTTGACACAAAAACTAGCCATGTGACCTTGGGCAAGTCACTTAACCCCAAATTGCCCTCCAAAAAGCAAAAAAAAAAAAAAAACCAAATCAAATTCTATCTCTGATGCTAATTTCCTTGTGTGACCTTGGCCAAGTCACTTAACTTATTTGGGTCTTAGTTGCTTTATCTATTAATTGAGGGGATTGAGTTAGGTAACCTCTGAGGTCCCATCTAGCTGTAGGTCAATGATTCTTTGACCTCATAAATAGCTATGATTATAAGATGGGACTACTTTCCGGAAAGTTAAAACAAAACAAACAAAATAACAACAACAATAAAAAAACACAAAGTTTTTCTTCTCATCAGGCCCATTACTATAGTTGGTGAATCTGTCACATTCAAGATTGTAATGATCATTTTGTTGATATTCCTAGATGCTATGGAGGGTGTACATCCATTAAAGAAAAATATTTTGTTCAGCCATGGATTAAAAGTCCAAGGAGTAAAAGATGTAGAGGAACACAGTAAGCATAGAATTTAGAGGTAACTGGCAGGGACTTTAGAGATCATTTTATCCAACACCTTCTTGTACAGAAGAGGAAACTGAGGCCCACAGGAAGCAGTAACTTCCCTATTGCGAAAGAGGTAGTTCTAATAAGGCTGGGGATTTGAAGCCATGTCCCCTGATTCCAAATCCTAAAACTCTTAGAAAGGAATAGAGACTGACATCCAAGAAATGTATGCCATTAGTGGCAGTTGGAGAAAGATGTCAACAGATTGTTGTGTTCTGAGTAATTGAGAGTTTGCAAGGTAGGACCAAGAGGCCAGCAGCCTATGGAAGGGACAAATTTCAGGGTCAGGGTAGGTAACAGAAGAAGTACCTTAGAATTCAACAAATTCAGGAAGACATAAGAACTACATGACTGACTCATATTCAGCTTGTGATATACTTTGATCATTGGATTTTCCTCTTCTGTACTAACCTATTCAACCATCCTCCTGTTGAAACTCTGGAAGTACTAGGCACATCCTAGTCAGAACAGCTGAAATCTTCTTCTTTCCTGACCTTCTCTTCTTTTTCTCCCCTTTCTTTCTGTTTTTCTCATACCAGTAAGCTGACAGAACACACATAATGAAGACTTAAATGTTTATTTATCTCCCTTCCATTAATCTAGAATTATTGGGAAATCATTGGCCAAATATAGGAAAGGAGACACTTCTCATTGACTTCTTTGCTTGATTTAATTTAATTGAGCATGTTGGCAAGGATTTAGTCTTTTGACTTTTCTAATGCCCCAAAGAGAGCACCTCCCCACCCCCATTTAAATGGACCTAAGAGTAATTTCTGGGGCAAGTGTCAGTTCTCTGGAAGTAGTTCCTTGGGTATACATCTGACCATCTGGCAAAAGTCTTTGTAGCCTCTTGGGACAAAGGGAATGCTTACTCAGTAGAGCACAGTAGAACTCCTTTTAAACACGACATAAATAAAACACTTATTAAGTGCTTACTATATGGCATGTACTGTGCCAAATGCTGGAGATTCTAAAACAAGGAAACAAGGTGGCTTCTGTTCTCAAGGATTTCCATTCCATTGGGGGAAGATAAAACAGCATGGAGAGGTGGGAAATGGGGGAAGGGAAGGGAAAGGAAGTGCTCTGGGGGTGGGTGGGGGCCAAGGACAAAGCAGTTAGCACTGTAAGTGAGACAGGAGGGAAATGAATGACTGGGGATTTTGTTGTATGGTGTTTCTAGGTCTTGTTGTGGACCAGCTGGGTAGGTGGTTCAGTGGATAGAGCACTGGCCCTGGAGCCAGAAAGACCTGAGTTCAAATTTGGCCTCAGATACTTCATAGTTGTGTGACCCTGCACAAGTCACTTCACCCTGTCTACCTCAGTTTTCTCATCTGTAAAATGAGCCTGGAAAAGTAAATGGCAAACCATTCCAGTATCTCTACCAAGGAAACCCCAAATGGGTCACAAAGAGTCCAACATGGCTGAAAAAATGATTATACAACAATAACAACTCAATATTACTCAGATTAATAATAGAATTGAGCAAAAGAAGACTGAATAGACTGCCTCAGGCATCACGGGTTCTCTTTCCCTGATTTTCAAGCAGTCTCTATGGCTGCTTGTTAGAGATTCATAGAGGATTCCTCTGGTATGGATGAGATTAGATGATTTTGAAGTCCCTTCTGATTTTGAAACTTGAGATGTTCCATAAAGAACCAATCATGATTCTCCCAAACCTAATCAATTCAATAAATACACAATACATTGGATAAGACAGGGTGGGAAAGTGGATTGAACTGCTAGGTTTGGAGTCAAACTGATAGGAATTCAAATCCTGGCTGCAACAATTAATCACTGCACGACCATGGACAAGTCAGTTCCTTCACTTATAGTAAAAGGGATAACCATCCCTATGGGACTTACCTCACATGGCTGTTTTGAGACTCAAAGGAGATGACAAAATGTATGCAAAATTATTTGTAAACCTTAAATTGTTCTTTAAATGTCTGTCTGTTACTATTATTATTTATGTACTGTTAATAAGTAAAGTCTGCCCTCCAATAGCAGTTTTATGAAGTTTCCAATGGACTCGGAAAGATGCCATTTCATTACTTGGCAAACAGCAAGGGAGTTTGCCTGTAATATTTCTTATGTCTATGCTGGATTTCGTTAACGCAAAATCAATTATCCCACCATCATTTTTTAGCAGTGTCAGAGAAGGACAGGAGTTGTACTAATGGATTAGAGAATACAATTTGCCCTTCTGGAAGTCCTGCTGTTTCATCACAGAGAGTTCTCACCCAGTACTTAACCTTGAATGATTTTCTTTTTCAATAAGCTTTCCATTGTCAAGGTGATGCTTACTACTTCCTAGTTTGCTTCATGTATTGATACTGAGTTTATACTGGGTGAACACTTCTCTTAAGAACCACCACACTGACTTGGGCATATTGTTTATGAAAACACTTATTTTTCACCGAAAAGTGTGAATAAAGACCAGTGTCACTGTGTTCACATGCATGAGACCTTTCTTGTTTCCCTATATCCCCTCTCCTCTACAAAAGCTACTTTACATCTGTTTTATATGTATTTTGTATTATGTGCATTATGTCCCTGCCTGGAATGTAAGCTCCATCAGGGCAGGGAATGTTTTGTTTTTTTTTTTCTTTGTAACCCTAATGCTTAGGGACAAGCCTAGCATATAGTAGGTGCTTAATAAATGCTTGTTGTTTTTTTTGATAGATTGATTGATACCTGAGGATTTGGCCTGCCTATTGATTTGATCTTAAAGGCAGTTTAAAGGCAGATTAAAGACCCTTATCACAATTCTGTAAGAGAGATGGTGTGAATATCTTCCCATTTTGTAGATGAGGAAACTGATGATCAAAAATACTTCATGATTTACTTAGTCACACAACTGGAAAGCATTAGAGTTACCTGAGAATGAATGAATGACAACATTTTCTTAAAATTAAAGAGGTAGCAGTTGTATAAAGTTTTTTCCAAGAAACGCACTATCGAAAGATAAGAAGGGTTAGTCAGATGGTAATTGCAGGGTATAACCTAACAGCCTCTATATACTCCAATAGTAACCTTATAATGTCAGAAGAAATTGAGGATGGCTACCAGAATATTGGGTGGACTCCCTGTTGTTAATTTATGGGAGAATATGGATGAGAGTCCCATAGAGGAAAGGAAAGCATGGATAGATTGTACAATCTGCATCATTAGAAGGAATACTCACAGCATGACATCACAGAGCCATTTGAGAACTGAAGTTTTTGAAGGGGAAAAGTCTTTGGTTATCAGAGGAATATAATAAACATAAATTAATTTCCACATATGTCTAATGTCATGTCATGGTGGTTCTCTGTAATGGAAATCTTTGCTGCAATAATACTCTACTGAACTTGACTACTTATATGAAAACTATAGACCTTTGAATTTCTATTATCCTTCTTTTCCAAAATACACAAAACATTTTTTCCATTTAGATCAGGCCTGCACAACCTGTGACCTGCAGGCTTTCTTATGCAAACCCTATTCCAAATGTCAGACCTCTTTTGAGTTTACCTTTAGATAATGAAGTAGCCAAATGAATTTATTTCTCTGCATAGATATTATCTCCCTATTTCCACTAGGATGTAAGCTCCTTGAGGTTAGGGAACATTTTTCATTTTGTTGCTGTATCCCCAGAACTCAACACAGCACCTTGGATACAGTATGTGTCTAATAAATGCTTGTTGAATTAAATTGGATTGCACACCTCTCATTTCATCTCATTTTTATGTTCTAACCACCAACCAAATCTCCTCTCATGGGACCAATTAAAAAAAAACAAACACTGCTGGGGTACTGCATAACTGACTTATACCTCCTGACCTATATTTCAGTTGTATCTAAAGTTATTTAGCCAGACTCTCTAGCTCTCCAAGACATATGGGGCCTACTCCAGGAATGGGTCACCTGTTCATATTTTAGTGCTATTTTTGCCAGGTGATGAGAATAAATCCCAAGGTGAATATGATGCTGGACCTGCGGACAGAGTGCAAATCATTCTGTGGACACTGGTTTCATTTTGTCAAGTTGTGACCATGATTAACACATTTTCTTACGGATTTTCAAAAAATCATTGAAGACGTCCTATCAGTAAAAGATTCTATATAACAAAGACAACAATAATAACAGTAATACTAGGTAACATTGATAGGGTGCTTTAAGCTTTGCAAAGCTCTTTACATGTAATATCTCTTTTGATCTTCACAATAATGTGAAATAGATGCTATTGTTATCTCTGTTGTATAGATGTGGAAACTGAGGCTGCAGGGCCACACAGCTGGTAAATGTCTGAGGCAAGATTAAAAAAAATATACTCAGACACGCATATATCTATTTGCAAGCACATATTTATACACTTAAAAGTTATCCAAAATGCATTTACTAAGTACTTACTGTATGCCAGGCATTGTGCTAGGGGTTGGGATATTACATGGGCAAAAGTGAAACAATGTTGTCCTTCAAAGGGTTATGGAGCAGCTCCCTGATATTTATGAATCAGGGCTACAGGGTTATTCACTGTGAGATGAGTAAGGGTCCCATAATACTCTGCAGAATGAGCTGATGACTCAGTATATGTAGAAAAGAAATTGATCTACCCTTCTGGTCAGTGCCTTCCCAGATAAGACCCTCGAGTCAAGGTGGTATGCTGTAATCCCACTGAAGGATAGAAAGGATGTGTTGCTCTTGACCCTGATATCATGGCAATTCCCCACGTGATGTGTGGACTCAATGAGGGGAGCTTACACCTGGGCCCCTGGCAGCCCCTGTCTCCTCTGTTTACTTTCCTGAAGAGCTGACTGATCAGCAAACATGCATCCCCGCTTAGAAGCAACTTTATAAGTTTACAACTCTGGTGGCTGGTGAGAACGGTAGTGGGGAGGGTCCACAGGAATGGCACCAACGGTGTCCCCTGGAGTCATTAGTCACAGCAACAACAAGCCACTGAATATAACGTTTCAGTAAAGGTTGGGATTTGGAATGATTTGTTAAGTGTAGAACAAACAGAAAGGTAAAATGCCTGATTAGCAGTCTCCCCTATAGATGGTAATAGTAGTTATATGTTAGATTACCCAATCCTGTTAAATGACTACTCTGTTAATGAAAGCTTATGGGTTTCTTTTTATATTTCATCTTTCTTTTGTGTTGGAATAAACTATCTGTTGCATAGCCAATTCGTATTGTACATTCAATACCTGTTTATTTTAAAAATATGCACCCTCCCCCCTTTGGGGAATCCCTTTACTTTATGAGCTGTAATCTAATTTACTATTATTAAAATCCACCCCCCCCCCAATAGGTTGAAAGATTAACAATCATTGAGGTCCCTCTCATTAGAGGCAGGCTCCCTTGGACTGAACCCATTCCAAACTTCATGGCTAGGTTCAGGACAGGAGAAGACAATTGCCCCAGAGCCCCAGTGTCTATGGGCTAGTCTGCCTGCTTCTTTAAGGCCAGATATGTAGCAGCTATGTATTTATTTTTATCTGTCTACATCTATCTATCCAGATTGCACACAAACACATACACATAATTAAAATCACTACCTCTTCTCAGAGACAGTCTAAAAATTGGCAGGAAAAGAATTGTTAGACCAAAGCTGGGTTTAGATTTGGGCCTGGTGAGCTCTCTAGAACCCTCTAAAAATGTCTTTGTTAGGAGATGATGTGGAAAATGTAAGGGCACAGTTGAAGTGGGCAGCTCACATTCACCTGATGATAAAACATTGGCTTGTATACTCTGGAGACACTGAACATAAAAAATGCTCAAATGTAAACTTGGACCACAGCATAGGATGAATGGCAATTGGTAGGTTCTCATATTATTTTCCATTTGACTTACTCCATCTGGAGTGTGCCAACTGTAAAGTAACTTAGAATCTTTGTGTTCATTCAGAATCTGCTTCTGGTAATGGCACTTTGGGATTTTCAAGTATTTCCTTATTTTTAATAGGTTTCTCAGGCATCAACTGCATGATTTATTGTACTGCCATGCTCTCTTAGTCTCCTTAAAGGTGTATTTTTTTTTGTCTTCCTTTAATTACTGAGTCTCATTCCTCAGGGACAGGCTTCTTTAGAGAATACACTCTGCTGGGCTTGTTAGAATCTTCAGAGAAGTCTGTCCTGTCACCTCCCTAGTCTTGCAAATGGGCCCAGAACTTGAGGCCTCTTTGTGACTTAATGCTACTTAGAAAGTGCCTCCTGTCTCTTCTCTAATTAACTGCAATCAGGAAGGCTAGTTGGTGGACACATGGTGTCAGTGCTCTGTGAAATGCTTCCTGATGGCTATAAACAGCGCCATATGTTCTTTGTGAAATATTGCTATAATCACTGGCAGCAGGAGCAGCTGATAGGAGATGAAGGACCAGCTCCCTCTTCTTCCTGCTTTATTCTCCAAAGCTGGGCTGTACTTTGCTCATCAGTTTAATATTTGCTTTCAGCGACTGTGCCTGACATCTTTTGCATTTTAGCCATTGCTTGTTCAAATGTTATATATTGGAGTTGAAATGATAGCTGTGACTGATGTTCAATGCCCCCTCTGTTAGCCCAGAAACACTTTAATGTGGCTGGGGAGGGAGAGGCAATATCTCAGCTAATCCTGGAACAAATTACTGAGATATCAAAAATTGTTTTTATAAAAAAAAAAAAAAGCAAAACAACCAGCAACTGGAGGATAGAATCACCATAAATTTTAGTATATGAACACAAATTATTTTTCTAGTTTTGCTTTTTGCAGAGAAATTGGGGTTAAGTGACTTGCCCAAAGTCATATGGCTAAGTGTTTCAAGTATCTGATGTTAGATTTGAACTCAGGTCCTCCCGACTCCAGGGCCGGTGCTCTATTCACTGCGCCACCTAGCCGCCCCCTGAACACAAATTCTTAGTTAAGCTGGAAGTTCAGCATACCTGATCCAAACCATATAGTTCCTGGCACATAGTAGGTGCTTACTCGAAGCTTATTGGATTGAATAGAATAGAAAAACCAGTTACCAGCTACAAAAAACTTAATTGCTTTTATAGGTCTCAGTTATGAAAAGGATTGCCTGGTAGTGAATGGAGAGAGGAGGAATTCCAGAAGTGTCTTTTAAAAAAAAGCTACCAGTGGAATCCAGATTCAAGCAATATTCCCATCCCAAAAGGCAATATAAAAATATTACAACATGTTTACCTCTCAGATGTATCCATGCTGAACTAGCTTTTTAAACTCAGATAGGAACCCTATTTCCAGAACCAGAGCTGCTGACTTCTCTTATATCGTTGAGCAGAGAAAGAAGCATAAGGACAGACTAAAATTTCTAAGCTATCTCACGCCCAAGTTTCTCCTCTGACATAAAAGTTCTAAAACATTGGTCTTCAGTCCACCACCTCCTTGTTAAGGAAGAGCAATTCTCTGCAAGTACCACTGGGTGGTAGGCCCTCGATGGATGGATGGCTGCTTCCTGGGTACATGTCAGTAATGGGAGCAGTGCATTAGACATGTAAAGCACTTATTGTCTTTTCAGCTAGAATCATAGGGCTGTTTAGGAAAGTAACTAGATAAAACTGACTAGCAGACAGAACAGAGGGATTTGTGCCTTTTAAGGCTCCACTCGAACATTTCAAGATGTGTTAGATGACTATTTTTAATAACATGTTTTCTAACTCAGATTTTTTTTTATTATTATTGCAAAAAGCTTTTTTTTTTTAACTGTCTCTTTAATGCTTTGGGGCTCCGGTCTGTGGAAATGTGGAAACAGAGGTCTCTCTTGCTCCTTATTTATTTATTTTTTACCTTGCATGTGCTGCACAGACTATTAAGCTGTATGTACGTGATTGATCTCTTTAATAAAACAGAGTTCTTTAGTAAGCAAAGAGTGATAAAGATAAACAAATGTACCTGTTTGTCCAGTACTTGGGAGATTAGGGTAACACAGGGGCATCCAGAGAGCCCATTAACAGATAAGTTAGATGAAACCCATCAATTCAGATTTCATTCCAGTAAGTTGGGGAAACCATTTTCTTTAAGTTAATTTCATCCATGTTTTCTCTTCATTTGTAATACTTTGTAGGTTTTAACAGAAAAAAAAAATACTTAATAGGGTGGAATGTGAGTTTCTGGATAAACAATATTGGCGGCTCCTCCACCTCCCTTTTTATCAAGCCCTTTGAAATAGGAAAGGCTGCCCTGTAGTTTTGTTTAATTTTATCGTTGTGATTTTGGACATTATATTAGAGGATCTCATTCCTCATCAAGGGAGACAGCTCTCATGAATCGAGTTCGTTTGAATTCTAGTCTATTAAATTTTTTTTAAACACTGGGAAGGATAAGGTCCCATGCTAAGATGGTTTCCATAGGTCTTTCTTCAGTTATTCACAATAGGGCATTCTTTCCATGGCAACAACTGTTACCATGGTACATATTGTATGCTTCTTCAGAGCTACTGAGGAGTGTTATTAAGACACTAACCCACCCACAAGCACACTTGCACACATACATACACACACACACACACTCACACACACAAAATCATCCTATGACTCATGAAACACAAGAACATTTTACAGTACTCAGAAGGGAGAATGTAGAAAATGTAATAAGCAAAATTTTAAAAAGAATCCCTTCCTCCCTGCCTCCCATCCACATGATTAGATGAGTGATTGCTGACATTACTGCTTTAAGATAAGCAGCAAAGGCTCTCTCAGTCCTCAGAGATGTGTAGTACCATTCATAAACTGGATAGAATCTCGGGGGAAAAGTTGGCTTATGTGATAGCATGTTTTGGAAATTCAATTGCTGGGACCTTGAGCTGGAAGGGATCTAAGATCTAATCACTCATCTAGTGATTTTGCCTTTGCAACATATCTCTCACCAAATGCCCTTGTCTCCACTCACACAACTAGCCTGATATTCATTGAGTTTCCCCCTCCCCCTTGAATTATCATAATTGTTTCCTGATTGATCTCCTTGGATCCAGTCTTTCCTCTCTCTGACCCATTCTCCACAAAGCTGCTAAACTGATGTTCCTAAGCAGAGGTCTCACCTTTGTTCAAGAATCTTCAGTGGCTCCCTATTGTTTCCAAGATATAATACAAACTCATGTTTATCATTTAAAACATTTCATAGTCTGGCTCAAACCAATCTTTCCAAACTCATTTCTCATTCTTACCTGTTCCAGTCAGATTCCATGTTCCAGCCAAACTGGATTACTTGTTCCCTATGAAGGATGTTCCACCTCCTCTCTCCTTGCTCTACATGGTCTTGTCTTTCATGCCTAGAATGTACTCCCTCATTATCTTCAGCTTTCAGAAATTACTAGTTCGATTTTTAATCTCACTGATTTCCTCAGTGTTTCCCCTATTCAAATCACTTTGTATTTCCTTTGCATATGTTTAACATTTACTAATTTGTGAATTTGAAGGGAGCCCCTTCACCTTCCCCACCCCTTTGCCACCCCCACCCCATGAATATGGCCCACTTGAGGGTAGTGATTTTTAAATTTTTTTCTTTATATCCCTCTGGTGTCCAGTTTAGTTATTGGTATATACTGGCATACTAGGCATTTAATAAAAGCTTGGTGAATTGAATTATTCCATCCTTTCCTTGGAGAAAAGAGTACAATAACTGGAAAATGTTGCATGTACCATCAAATGTGTTAGTGTTGTCTGATGTTTGTTTTTAACTCTTTTTCTTTGTTATAAGTGAACACTCACTGGAAGGAGTGTGTGCTTGTTTGCATGCCCAGATTATCTAACATGGAAGCACTCTGCTTCCTTGAATTCTCCTTCCATGTAGATAGAAGTAACCTCCTTTGATTGTCCGTATAGCTAGAGAAGGCTGTGTCTTTAAAGTTGATCAGAGGAGGACAGTCTCTCTTTGTTCTTTCCAACTTCATCCAGGAGGGAGGTGAAGATTACAATTCACCCATGATGTGGGTACCATCAGTTGAACTGGGAATGGGGAAAGTCTTCTGACATTTCTCTTTTATCCTGATTCAGAGAAATAGGCTTGGGAGTGTTTCTCTTCTGGTTCATTTGCCCTCAATTTCAGGTGCTGGTAGTAAATCTCATTGGACCTGGGAATCTGAGCCATGGTGACCTTGTAGCCAGGATTGTGGGTGGGATGTTGTAGCTCACCTGCCAAGCAGTCTAAGGTGCTTGGAACTCAAAGTTCATTTAATGATTAAAGCTACATGAGAAATGAGCCAAGGAATGGCCCCTTTTTACCTAATTAAAAAAAAAAGTCTATCTGGGAGGGGAAGACCCTCAAGATTTCTGGCCAAAACAGAGATAATTCCTATTTACATTTACTCTGAGCCACCAGGGCCTAAACAATGACCACTAAGTAAGGCTTAGTCTGGGACCTATTTTTGGCCAATCAATGAGAGCCTGATTGAATTGAGTTTAAGGCCCATTAGCCCCAAGATATCTTGCTAGGTTTAAGCCATCAAAATTTATATTCCCTTGAGCAGAGTACCCCAGGTAAGGGTATGACACCCTATGTCAGGCCTGTACAACCTATGGCCCTTGGACCACTTACAGCATGCCAAAGGATTTCCTCTACATACAAAGGATGCTTTCCTTTACATTTTTCACGGACCACCCAAATTCCTTTGGCATGACCCAAGTAGTCCAAAGGCTGTAAGAGGCCTGTGAGCCACAACTTGTACAGGCCTGCCCTGTGTGGATAAAGGGAGAGAAAGGAGTGAAGGGAAGGGAGAAGGGGGATTGGGGAAAGGAAGAGAAGAGAACAGTAGGAGGAGGGAGGAAGGAAGGAAGGAAGGAAAGAAGGAAGGATGGAGCTGAATTGCTTAAATGGAATAGGTCAGCTGGGTCCCCAGTGGGGCAACTCAGACTACTCACAGTTCTTGTTTGTCCTTCATTCTCAAAGAGAACCAAAGACATCAGGAAGGTGATGCCATGACTTGCAAGTGAATTGGATTTAAGTGAGGGGTGGGAGGTGTGGGGTCACTGTCAAGATACAGATCAAGATAACTAGAGATGACCTCCACCAGGTCTTATTGCTGGAGACTGAAGATAAATTATGCTGCCCACCTCTTGGTAGAGAGTGAATGGACTAGAGGTACAACTTAAGATAAGGCTGAAATGCAAATTTGTTTTGCTTACCTTATTTTCGGTGTGTGTGTTATTTTGGGGGAAGAGAAGGTTATAGAGGTTAGCTATGGTAATATGAAAAGAATTTTAAAATGAGAGAGAAGAATGTCAATGAAAAAAGCAACAGAAAGGAGCAGAAGGAAGTTCAGAAAGAGGACATACTATATAGAGCTTTGTTGGTATTATTGTGTTAAATTTGATATATAGTTCATATAAATTCTGGTGCCCTTGTTCCAATTTCTACTCACACAACTAAGACAGGTTTCCAGAGGGCAGCTACATCTCCTACCCATGATTTTTAAAAGCTGTACATAATATAAATTCATAGTTCAGCGTACAATCCTCTTTTTTCCCTGTTGTTCTTTGAATATGTAAATGTTCATGTTTATTGATATCTTAGGAATTATTTGTTCTGCATACTCCTTGTGCCCTAAGGGGGTGACGAAGCCAGATGGCATTCTGATTTAAAGCCCATGCAATGTCCTTTGTCACAGAGCCCTGGAATGGCATAGGCCTGCTTTTTGGTGAATCCTCTAGCAGCCAATATTGAATGGGAGGTATATCTCTTTGATCCTAACTGCCTGTTTACACCAGTGTTGTTATTATTGGTCTGAGTCAATAACCCTCTGGGTATGGTTTTACCTGTCAATGTATATCCTTGCTATGTATGTGCCTTTGTATCTTTTGTATCCTAGCCTCATTTGCATTTAGTAAACTTATTATCACTGGCCTCATTGTTTTAAGCTTTCCAGATCTTGAACTTGAATTTGGTGCCAGCATGTGCATAGGCCAGAACCTCAAAGTTGACTGAATTCAAACTTCACAGATCAAATCCCCTTAGTAAAAAGATTTGTTTGTAAACTTGAACTCAAGTCATAAGGCTGTACCCAAGGACCTAGAAGGCCACATGTGACCTTGAGGCCTTAGGTTTCCCACCTCTGACCTAGGCCAAGACAACTGGTTTTTGTTAAGTGTGTATGAAAAATAAAAGAAAATAAACATTTAGAATAAAGAAATCGGAGTCTTGTGTTGGACTAGCTGGCTGCTGTTATCCCCTCCAGCTCCAAAATTTTGTGATTTTCTGACTCTAAATCCAATATTTTTCTCATTATCTAAAGTAGTATAGCTGACAGAGTCCCTACTGAAGTTTGCTGGAGGAATGATGCTCACATATGTGCCATGTGATGAGAGACCAACATTCAGCATGCATAGATCTTCTGGCCTTTTATTTGTCTGAGTTCAAAAATCTGTCTTTGGGTTAAAATTTTTTCTTAGAGGAAACAGGCAACATTTACTTTTTTTTGACAAGTTTTACTTGGCTACTGTCAATTTGCTCTTAAGCATATATTATTGTGGGTTCATTCTTTAGAGAAAAAAAAAATACTACCAATAATTAACTCTGCTATTTAAGCTCAAGTCTGCCAGAAACAATTTTATTGAATTTAATATTAATATATATGCAAGCCATTTTTAGCTTAAAGAAAGAGATGTCCAAATTGATGTAGTCTTTCTCTTCCTTCCCCTTCCATACATGAATCTGCCTTAAGATAATTCAAGGTAACACTTACGGGGAATCCTGAATAAGCCAGAGATCTAATATGCTAAAATACAATTTTGAGGTTGGTGAATGGTTACTATTAGTTCTTTCCTAGACCCTGTCTCCTTCAGAGTGGCTTTCTGTGATCAATATCTTAACTTTCAATTTCAAAAAAGGAGACCATGTTCCTGGATAGGTCATGGCACCAATAACTTCAGAGGATTGGGAAGCAATAATCTTATCTACACAAGAGTTAAGTTTCCTTAACACCCTTACTCCATTTCAAAGGAAGGTCCTAGCCTTTATTCTTCTCACTTTTCTAAAAGGAAATCCCTAGAAAGAGTTTTAGATTAGAGAAACAGCGTTTAAAAAAAATATTTCTAGAGAAACTGAACTTTAATAATATATACTTCCACAGTTAATTCAGTCAACAAACATTTATCGAGCATCTTCTCTGTTTAAGGCACTCTTCTAGGAGCTTAAAGAAAGATGAAGATAAAGACATGGTCCTCTTCTTCATGGAACTTAAAAATCTATTGACAAGATAAGATAAGCCCAAATAACTAATTCAAAATTAACCATGATTAATACCTGAGCAAATTCAGGGGATAGAGGGATTACTTCTAGCTATGGTGTGAGGAAAGACTTTGTTGGGGAGGCAGCATTTGAGATGGATCTTGAAGGGTGTGTGGGACTTGTGTGGGACTTTAGATGAAGGAGATGGGGAAGGGAATTCCAAGTATGTCATTACTCAGTCATTTTCGTCTTATCTGACTCTTCATGACGCTATTTGGGATTTTCTTGGTAAAGATACAGGAGTGTTTGCTATTTCCTTCTCCAGTATGTTTTACAGATGAAGAAACTGAGGCAAACAAGGTTAATCTGAGGCCAGATTAATACTCAGGAAGATGAGTCTTCCTCACTCCAAGAGGGGTGCTCTACCCACTGTGCTACCTAGCTGCCTGACAAATATTGACTGTACCATTTTGGCTGTGTTTTGTAGAGAACTTAATCTCAGGAGTTCTGAGCTGCAGTGGGCTAAGCTGATCAGGTATCCTTACTAAGGCTGGCATTGTTATGGGGAATTCTTAGGAGCAAGGGCTACCAGATTGCCCAAGGACTAGCAAACTGACCCAGGTTGCAAATGGAACAGGTCAAAGCTCCCATCATCTTCAGAATGGGATAAGGGCTGTGTATAGCCCCTGTACTTCCATCCTACTAATCTTTAAATCAAATGAACAAAGATTATAGGTCTAGAGCTGAAAGCTTCCTCAGAGATCATATAAGGCCCATAGATTCCCAAAGTGAGGAATACTGCCTTTGGTGGGGTGCTAGAACTATGGGGGGGCAGTAGTAGCCTGTGGTGTAAGTAGGGATGTTAAATACAAATAACAGGGTAGTGGAAGCATAAGGAAAGGAGAAGTTAAGAAATTTTTGAAAAACCACATGTACATGTTTCATCTGTTATATAACAGAACTAAAGTCATAGTGCTTACATTATTTTCAAAACAAATACAATGCAATTTATAACAGATCAGTGGTCAAGTCTGCTGATTTGTTTTAACAAGCAAGTGTTGGCAATTGAGTGTGTTGCACATTGTGGGGTCCAGCATGCATCAGCAGGAATATTTGCCTATAATGACATGTTTGCAAAATGATACTATATGGTTACATGAGGCAATATTGCATCATCAAAATTTCAATGAAGTAAAAATCCCACAAATTTACAATATATTATTACATTTAAGATTCATAATTTTAAAAAATATATTTTTGAAATGACTTGTTTAAAAAAAAAACCTGTTAAAGATTAAAGAAGTAGATTTCCAGGGTGTGTTGAGTAAATTTTTAAAAAGGGGACTGTAGGAAAAATAATTTAAGGAACTCCTTCAATGTGAAGATGAGGAAACTGAGGTTCAGAGGGGTTTACAGAATTTGAGCATTAAAAGGGAACTAGGTAGCTATCTAGTACATCCCATGTATAAAGGAATCCCCACTATAATATACCAGACAAATGGTCATCCACCATCTGCTAAGAAAGTTACACTACTATCTTCCATTCAAACAGGTACTAAATTTCAGGGTGGAATTTGAACCTAGGTCTTCTGACTCCAGATTAAATGTTCCTTCCATTGGACCAAACTGGAGAATTGGGCAAGAAGGGAAGTAATAGCCCTTAGAAGGGGGAAAAAAATGGTTTTCTATAGCCCAGAAGTATAGGCTCGATTCAGAAAATGAGGGATATCTCTTCCTATGAAACTCTAAGAAGGCTGAAAATATAGATAGAGAATAGAGTAGGGATATGTTGAGATGAAATGGGAACAGTTATGAAAGTGAAAGGTAGACAGATAGTATGGATTTTCTCTGAGATAGCAAAACAAAGTTATCAGTAGGATGTGAGAAGCATGAGAGAAATTCCGAACTTTATGAGAAGGTTTGGTCCATCACCTCTGGGTAGTGAGCCAGAGAGGTGATGTAGAATGAATAACAGAAGTGTACCAGGTGGTGACTGGAGCCAAATTGTAGCTATAGAAAAGGAATTTATAGTATGTAAGTTATGCTGAGTAATGAGACTTACTCCAGCTAGTGCTGTATGGCAAGAGAGCAGAACGGGGATGGAAAAATTGGACAGTGGGGTCATCAATTTAACAGGTGTAATGGGGAAAAAATTCAGTGTCAGCACTGTGCAAAGCTCTGATCCGAAATTAAAAATTGGCAGGCTGGGTCTGGAAAAATGTTAGTGGGCTAAACGAGGATATTGTGATGGAAAGGGCAGTACTGAAGTGGATGCCCAGGAAGGTGATCTAGGGTAAGGAGAAAGGACAGTGGGTCAGGGCAGAATCTGAAAAGGATTCTGAACAAAGTAGGTGGAATTGAAAGCATAAAGGCTGGTAAAGAAGGAAAAGAGATTAAATTGGAGACTCCTCTTCCATCTTATCTCTTATTTTAAAAAATATTCATTTTATTCTGAACTTAAGAAATAAAATAAACATTTCCATAATATAGCAGAATAGGAAAAAAAGATGATTGCATGTCAAACTGCAAATCTGTTATGTACAACTTGCTATTCCTTTTAAATATATAATAAAGTTTTGTATGTAACTTTCTTTTTCCATTTGTCTTCCTCCCTTTCCCCACAGAGATAGCTACCATTAGATGAAAATATGTATGTATGTATGTATGTGTATGTAAAATCATTCTATACATACTTCTAATTATCAATTCTTTCTTTGTATTGAATGAAAAAAAGTGAAACCTCAGAAGCAAAAAACAAGAAAGGACATGATGTCACCTAGGAAGAGGCAGGTTTGTAAAAAGGCAAGGAAATAGAGGAGTTATTGATATAAGATAGAGTTATCTGATAGTATGAGTGCTAAAAGGATTATGGTGAGGATAGAGGTTTGACATCAGTGTAAGAAAGACCTGCGTTCAAGACTTGCCTCTTATGCATAATGGGAATGTTATCCTAGACAAGTTACTTAGAGCCCCAGGCCATTCTCTAAAAGTATAGATTGCACAGCAAGTGCTGATCAGCATTGGTAGAAGGAGTCTCTTAATCTGGAACTTCTTATAAGAATGAAATCATAGGCCTGCTCTTTAAAAAAAAAAAAAAGAATCCACTTACCATGTTGTGGATGGTTTGTCTGCATGAAGCTTTAAGACCAAATGTGGTAGGGTTGATGTGTGATCCTTCACAGACAAAAGTTAGAGAATATGACTTAGAGCTCACTTTGAATTCCAAGATTCTATGAATATGCCTTCTTTAAGTCATACTGGTCAGCTAGTCTGATGTGCTAATTAGTTAACATGGATCAAATGCCATGGTACAGTGAAAAGATTATTGGATTTAGTTTAAGAAAAAGCAAAAAAAAAAAAATATATATATATATATGTTTGTGTCTTGACCTTCAAAAATCACTTGAAATAGGGGCAGCTAGGTGGCACAGTGAATAGAGCACTGGCTCTGGAGTCAGTAGGACCTGAGTTCAAATCCGGCCTCAGACACTTAACACAAAAAACTAGCAGTGTGACCTTGGGCAAGTCACTTAACCCCAATTGCCCCTCCAAAAAAAAGGCAAAAAAAATCACTAGAACTCTTGGAGCCTCGATTTCTAATCAGGCATCAAGCATTTATTCCTCACTAGCTAGGTTCCAGGCACTGGAGATGCAAAGGCAAAAATGAAAGTCCCTGACTTTGAGGAGTTTACATTCTATCCTGGAGATTATATACATTGCATATATACATTATACACACACTCTCACACACTTACACATATAATGGAGACACTAAGATCAATTCTATGAGCTATATTGCAAAGCTAAATGTAATACCCGAGACATATCTTTTCACATGTGGGTCCTCAGGGTAGCTGTTATAGAAGCACGAGTCATGTGTCAAAGTCTTTCAACTTCATTTCATCCTTTCCCATTTGGAATTTTACCTTGAGTCTGAAGGATTCTGTATATTTGACTGAAAAGTGAAAAATCTATCCAATCACTATAACATTTGCCCAAATTGGGTGACTGAGTACTGTGAAAATTTTCACATTCTGTTTGAGAACCTCTTCTTTAGTGGACATCAAGCAGATCAAGCAGGGACTAGATGAACAATGAATTGCTCGGTGAGAATTTATTAAACACCTACTATGTGCCAGGCCTGGTATAAGGACTGGAGTTGTTACCTAGACAAAAGCTGAAAGAGACCCTATCCTTGAGGAACTTATATTCTTCCAAGGGGAAGCAATATATAAAGAGATAAGTACATATATATATATATATTTATATATGTATATATGCATATACATACACACACACACACACACACACACACACACACACACACACACACACATATATATACACTGTTGTATGCTGGAGAAAAGTTTCATCTTCAGGTATAACTTGAATGACCTATGACCTGGCTACTAAGGTCCTTCCAACTCATTCAGTAATCGTGTGAGATGAATGACAGCCTGAAGTTTTTTACTTTTCATCTGGATGCTTTAGCTTTGGGTAGAACTTTCCACATGTGTGTTTCTTTAAAAATCCAACTAAGCTCTTCACTTTCCTGATATTTGTGATATCCTTGGGATGGTATTTCATTGCCCTTTGATACAAACAGCTCTTGGAAACCAAACACAAGTTCATGTAAACTGTAAACATCTCTATCAAAGTACATTTGAAAAAAGCTTTCCTTCAACTCACTTTCTCTATGGTTAAATACAAGGCATCAGGAAATAGTTTGAAGCTTGGAAAAAAAAGGTTACTTGGTAAATCCTTATCAACAAGACATTTTAGGATCATATATAAAGAGTTGGAAGGGAATTAATGGGTCTTCTCCAGGGCTTCTTAAACTTTTTCCCCTTGTGACTCTTCCAGTGCTTCTTAAACTATTTAATAATTACTCTAGTCCTACTCCTTCATTTTACAAATGAGAAAATGGAGGCCCAGAAAGTTGAAATGACTTGACCAAGGTCATAGAAATAATATGTTACAGAGCTGGTATATTAATTCAGATCCTAATCACCAAATCCAATATTCTATCAAGTATGCCATGCTATCTCTATAAGAAAGGAAGGAAGAAGAAAGGATGAAAGAAAAGAAACATTTATTAAGAAATTATTATGTGCCAGGCACTGGGTAAGTATTTTACAGACTTTATCTCATTTTTTTCCTTTTAGGGGATCTATTGTATTTAGATTCATAGGACCACTGAATGTGATTTCCCTTTCTCCTCCCCCTCACTCAATCAGAATTTTTTCAGTAGATTTTGTATAGTTTTATATATTTTTGTACCATTTATACCCATTAACCACATTTGCAAATAAACTCATCAGGATATTTCTTAATTCTATTTCAACCCAAACCAGGATAATACAAAATAAAACACACTGTGGGAGCCTGTTAAGAATGGCAGTAATAAAATATTGCCTCTTCTACTACTGTCAAAGGATGAGACCCCTACTCTCAAACTTTCCACTTTTTAAAACATTTGCTCCACATTCCTGTTCCTGCCATTTCTCACTGATATAGTAATTCTGAAGTCAATGTGACTAAGTTTCCCAGTCTAAGCTCCAGTTGTTAGGTCATAAGTACAGGTCAGCTATTTTCGCTGCTTTGTGTAAAGTCTGTCACAGCTGGTGTGAATACTTTTCATTCATTCTTTCCTAATATGGCCTATGAAATATCTATTGTAGGAGTTGGCTGAAAACAAAAACAAAATTCAATGTTTCTCAAAGGAGTGAGTAGATGCTATGGTCATAAGTGGATTAATAAAATGTCAACATATAGTCCAGAAATGGTTTTGGAATATCAGCATTTGTAAATATGCATATAATACTTCACTTGAGACAAGGTACAAAATTCTGGGTGACATATAAAAAAGGAAAAAAACATCATTAGCATATTTGTAAATTAAAGATTAATTTTTATTTTCCCGTTCATCACTTATTAAGTGCACAATTCAAAGAACTATGATAGACCTTGAGGATAAAAAGGCAAAAGTGAAAAACTCCTGCCCTCTAGGAGCCTACATTCTACTGGAGGGGTACAAGTATACAGATAAGTAAATAGGAGGACAGAAGACTAAGAACCTAGGGGGAATAAGAGACTCAAATAATCTCCAAGTTAGAAGGAAGCTCAGACATCACCTAGTCCAACCCATACCTAGACAAGAATCCCATACATGATACAGCCAACAAGGGGTCATCCATCTTTTGCCTGAAAATCTTCAGCAAGGTGGTAATTTACTGTGTCCCAAGCAACACATTTCACATTTGGGCAGCTCTGTCATTAAATCCAGTCTAAATATATTTCTAATTATAATTTCTACCATTGAGAAAAACTTCCCAAGAAGGTGATACCTCAACTGAGCCTCCAAGGAAGATTAGGATTATGAAAGACAGAAATAAGAAGGAAGTGTATTGTGGGTGTGCAGAAGCTTGATCTAATGCATAGAGGTAGAGAGTCAAGTTTGGAGAACTGTTCAGAACCCAGTTTGGTAGTAACAGAAAATATAAAGTAGAGCAGTATGAAATATGGCTGGAAGGGCAGGGTGGACCGGGGAGTGTAACAGCAAGCACCGTAGCATATCCAGGATTATTGCCAGCTAGTACAGGTTCTTTGGTCTGCTTTGCTAAAGGAAAGCAACTTTAAAGGGGTCAACAATCTTTAATTAAATCTCTCTCTCTCTCTCTCTCTCTCTCTCTCTCTCTCTCTCTCTCTCTCTCTCTCTCTCTCTCTCTCTTTCTCTCTCTTTCTCTCTCTGTATCATTAACTTAGTTCAGAGGAAAAAGTACCCTGAGCTTCAGAAACTACAAACAGAAATTACAAGAAGACAAAAAATACAGACAGAGAAAACAACACAATTCAATAGGCCAACAGACAGGGCTTCTAGCTGTCTGACCATTACATACATACATAATTACCAGAGACAGAAGCACCAACATTTGAGTTTTCAAAGCTGGGGAGCTCAACGGCTACCCAGACTCTCAACTGGTCAAATCACACAACTCTCCCCATAAGTGAACCCCAAAGCAAACCTCACCTCAGGTGTAAATACACACACAGACACAGACATACAGACACACACACACACACACACACACACACACACACACACACACACACACACACACCCTTCTTCAGGGTCAGAGGACATCACAACCTTTGTGTGGGCCTTCCTGAAAAACAAGCCTCCCCAACAAATCAAGCCCCTCCTGTTGTTTTCCTCTTGAGGCCTATGAAGGTATAAGGAAGATCTTAAAATTCCCTTATGATTATAGTGTGAAACTTAGCTTATAGCCTGATTAGTTGCCATTTTTACCACAAGAGGCAGGAGTCATGATTGTCTTGATCAGAATTGTCTCTTGGAAAAGTCTTTTGACAGCCACGTGGAAGGACGTTTGCTGAGGACAAAGATAAGGAAAAAGGGAGATCAATTTGAGACTGTTGCGATAGTCCAGATGAGAGGTGATGGTCTGAATTAAGTTGTCAACTGAATGAATAGAGAGAAAAGAATGAACAAGAATTGTTAGTTTCAGAATATTTTATTTATTAGTGTTGGTTTATAAAGTGTTGTCTGTGCCTTGAGTGTCTGCTGCAAAAATCAGAACAAGTAAAGTTCACATTGTGAAAATTCAGATGTGTTTAAATTTCCTGATTTTCACTAATAAAATATTTTAATTAAACAAGGAATTAGTCTTGATAGCAGAGTGGAAAAAATCCTAATTCACTAATTTTACAATATTTCTTTAATATGGATAGCCCCGGGGTGGAGCCAAGATGGTGGCGTAGAAGCAGGAAAACTCTGTGATCTCCCCCCATAACCATCTCAAATACCTATAAAATATGACTCTAACCAAATTTTAGAGTTACAGAAACCACAAAGTGACAGAGAAACAAATCTCATGCTGAAGGCAGCCCAACAGGCAGACAAGAAGGGTCCATCACAGTGCACTGGCAGCCAAGCCAGCCCCGTGTGAGCCATGGTTTTAGCCCCAGGGAGGCCCCGATCAGAGGCAACTAGAGCATACTTCAGGAGAGTGAATCACGAGCAGCTGAGGCAGAATCCAGACTTATCAATCCATAAATGGCAAAGAGCAAGTAAAAGGTCAGTGTGGAACTCGGTTGGAAGTGGGCAGGGGAGATAGAAGAGTGTGGTCTGGCCTCTGCGACCAGGGAAAGCAGTGGTGGAGGTGGTGGCTGTGCAGCCACCTCCGTGTGGCTGCATCAGAGCTTCTGACCTATAGATGGGAGGGGAACCAAGCAACCATTCAGAGGACAATTGCTCTTGCTTTAACCTGCTTGAATCTAGGTCACGGTCTTGGGTGGAGGTCCTGGGATGTGTGGCCAGTGGGTCAGAGTTTGTGGGTGCTGTAGAGAGGGCACGCAACTAAAAGCTTCAGTAGCTGCAAAAACCCCAGTGATCTGGGACAAAGTTCTTTTCTCTGGAAGCAGAGTTCTACTGTGGCAAGGAACTCAGAAGTCAAGTAATTGACTGGCAACATGAGCAAGCAGAGGAAGCAAAGCAAGCACAGCAATCAAACCTTAGATTGCTTTTTTGGGGACAAAAAGGATCAAAGCATGGAATGGAAGGAAGACAATGCAGTCAGAACTCCTTCATCAAAAGCTTCCAAGAAAAATATGAACTGCTTACAGGCCACGGAGGAGCTCAAGAAGGATTTTGAAAATCAAGTAAGATTTTGAAAATGCAAGAAAATCATGAAAAGAGAGTCAACAACCTGACTGAAGAAAATAACACCCTAAAAATAGACTAACTCAAATGGCAAAAGAGGCCCAAAAAGCCAATGAGGAGAAGAATGCCTTAAAAAGTTGAATTTGCCAGATGGAAAAGGAAAGTCAAAAATTCACTGAAGAGAATGATTTCTTCAGAATTAGACTGGAGCAAATGGAAGCTAATGACTTCATGAGAAGTCAAGATACTATTAAACAGATCCAAACAAATAAAAAAAATAGAAGGAAATGTGAAATATCTCAATGGAAAAACCACTGACCTGGAAAATAGATCCAAGAGAAATAATTTAAAAATTATTGGACTACCTGAAAGCCATGATCTGAAAAAGAACCTAGAAATCATCCTTCAAGAAATTCTCAAGGAAAATTGCCCTGATATTTTAGAACCAGAAGGCAAAATAGAAATTGAAAGAATTCACTGATCACCTCTTGAAAAAGCTCCCCAAAAGAAAACTCCTAGGAATATTTTAGCCAGGTTCTGGAATTCCCAGGTCAAGGACAAAATTTTACAAGCAGCCAAGAAAAAGCAATTTGAATATTATGTAAGCACAACCAGGATAACACAAGATCTAGCAGCTTCTACATTAAGGGATTTGAGGACTTGGAATATGGTATTCTGGAGGTCAAAGGAGCTAGGATTAAAACCAAGAATCACCTACCCAGCAAAACTGAGTATAATGTTTCAGGCAAATATGTGGGTATTCAATGAAATAGAGGACTTTTGAGC
This sequence comes from Petaurus breviceps papuanus, assembly GCF_028583685.1. Classification (NCBI taxonomy): domain Eukaryota; kingdom Metazoa; phylum Chordata; class Mammalia; order Diprotodontia; family Petauridae; genus Petaurus; species Petaurus breviceps. Next base: position 1,564,576 of record NW_027187275.1, read on the forward strand.
ATTTTTTATGAAAAAATCTGAGTTAAATAGAAAATTTGACACTCAAATATAAGAAGAAAGAGAAGCATGAGAAGGTAAATAGGGAAAAGGAATCACAAGGAACTCATCAAAGTAGAACTATTTACATTCCTACATGGAAAAATGATAATTGTAACTTATGAAACTTTGCTCAGTATGAGGATAGTTGAAAGGAATATAAATGTGTGTATATGTATATATAAACACATATATATGTATGTTTGTATACATACATATATGTCTATATAGGAGGGTATATGTGAGTATGAATACATATGTGAGTGTGTATATATGTGTGTACATGTATACATAGAGGGCACAGGATCAATTGAATAGGAAGGGATGATATCTAAAAAATAAAATTAAGAGGTGAGAGAGGAATATAATGAGAGGAGATAGGGAGAGACAGAATAAGGTAAATTATATAAAAGAGGCAAGGGTAAACTGTTACAATGGAGGGGAAGAACAAGAAGGCAAAAGGGAATGGGTCAAACTTACTCTCATTGAATTTGGCTTAAGGAAGGAATAACATACACACTCAATTGAGTATCTTACCCTACAGGAAAGTAGGGGAGAAGGGGATAAAGGTGGGGATGATGGATGGGAGGGCAGACTGGGGGGGGGGAGGGTAGTTAGAATCACACACTTTTGATAAGGGACAGGGTCAAAGTAGAAAGCAGAGCAGTGGGGGACAGGATAGGATGGAGGGAAATATAGTCAGTCTTTCACAATATATCCATTATGTAAATGTTTTGCATAACTACACATGTACAACTTATATTGAATTGCTTATCTTCCCAGTAAGGTTGGGTGACGAGGGACAAGGGAAAGAATCTGGAATTCAAAGTTTTAAAATCAAATATTTAAGATAAATTATTATTATTTTCATGCAACTGAGAAATAAGATATACAGGCACTGGGGTATAGAGATCCATCTTGCCCTATTGGAAAGTTGGAGGGGGTATGAAGGAGGATATAGGAGAGAGAAGATTGGGGGAGGGGTTATTCAGTGGGATCACTGTTTTGCGGTGGTGGGTAGGGGAAAGACGGGGAGAAAATGTGTAACTCAAAGTCTTGTGGAAATGAATGTTGTAAACTAAAAATAAACCAAAAAATACAAAAAAATAAAATGTTACACCTAAAAAAATATAGATAGCCCCATCTGGTCTTTGGACCTTGATATTTAATAACACTTGGGCACATAGTTGTATGCATGTATGCCATGGGGCACACCAAAATTCTACAGCAGGGATGGGGACCCTGTGACATAGAGGCCTCATATGACCTTCTAGGTCCTTGGGTGAGGTCTTTTGACCGAGTCCAAGTTTTGCAGAACAAATCCTTTTAAGGGCATTTATTTTATGAAGTTTAGATTCAGTTAAAGGGTCATACTTGAGGACCTTGAGGGCCACATGTGGCCTCGATGTCGCAGATTCCCCACTCCTGTCACAGACCTGAACTCTCTTTATTTCAATATCTTTTTAGAAATTTGTGCTTGATTTTTCTTTTTCACAAAATGAAAAAAATAATGCTTACTTAATTTGTATTATGATGACATATACTTGTCAGCTAAGTACTCATATGAAAAAAGCAGTACAGTGTAAAGTATTAATATTTAGTCATAATAAATAGTGTGGTTATGATGGTCTTTGATATTTGCTTTAACCACTTGTTAGTACAATCAGCCCTTTGAAGTCTACAGGATCATCACTGACCCTACCAAAGCTTTTGACACCATCATTAGGAGAAGACTATTAGTTAATTCATTAGCTCTGGTTTGCAAGAGAAGTTAAGTAAGCCTTGCAATTGGCAAACAAAGAAAGGGTGGCCATATTAGAATGTATGCTATATACCCACACTATTTAATAGAAGAAGGCCCTCATTCTTGCTATCTGTGTTCATGAGTGTATTCTCTGCCATCTTTTTTTCTCTTGCACCATCAATCTTTTCCTTTCCATGAGCTCCTTCTACTCTACCTTGTCAAGAATTTAACTCAACACACATATATAAAACACCTATTGTGTGCTGAGCACAGGGGAAGATCTAAAGTTTCCAAGTGATATAATTTCTGCCCTCGTGGAATTTAGAGTTTAGTAACTAGTGCAGGTAGTAATGACTGAACAAGATCAGGGGCAGCTAGATTGCATATGGATATAGCACCCAACCTGGAGTCTGGCCTCTTCTTCCTGAGTTCCAGTCTTTCTTCACCACTTGCTGACTGTGTAACCCTGTCACTTATTGCTGTTTGCCCCAGTTTCCTCATCTATAAAATGGAAAACCACTCTAATGTCTTTGCCAAGAATACTCCAAATGGGGTAACGAAGAGTCAGCCATGACAAAAAAAGACGGAGGCAGGTAGCATGCATCTGTACATATGTGAGCAAGCACACACATCCACTCACACACACACACACATAGCTACAGTATAAGACACTCACACACACACACATACACATAGCTACACTATAAGACAGTAAACAATTTTATTAGAAAGGAATATTCAAAGTGCTTTATTCTAGGAGGGAAAGGTTATTACCAAATAGTGAATCAGGGAAGATTATCTGGAGTAGGTGGCCTTGAATGTCATATCTGCACTATAAGGATAGATAGGAAAATCAGCAAGTAGGTCAGAGGCCTGAGAGACTGTGATTGGTGGAATTCCATAGAGAAAAGTATAAAACGTATAGAGACAGGAAATTGCTAGATTGTGTATAGCTGCTTGGGTTGAAGCATACAGTATATTAAGGGGTGTACTATAAAGTCAAACCAGAGAGACAAAGTATTAGCTTCAGTAGGGACTTGGTTGATTGGCAAAAACACCCACACAGTACTTGATAGGCAATGGGTACTCATCAAAAGTTTTTGAGCCCAGGAATGACATGAAGAGGTCTGTGCATAAGTAAGATTAGGTCTGGCAGTGCTATGACTAGAAGTTTTGAGAAAGAATGGTGTGGACATTTTTTCAGTAATCCAGATGGGCCTTTTACTAGCTCCTCCTTGCTGGAAATGGAATATGGGTAGGAGACATTGCTTATGAATATATTCAGGCGCTGTCTTTCCTTAAAAAATGAGCAAACACTCATAAGGAAACACAAGAAATATTTTGACCTTGCTGTCATCTCAAGCTTCAATTCTGTCCCTCTTCTTTGTGTCAGCACCAACTTTCTATAGAAGGTATTTTATCCATACTGCCTCTATTTCCTCTCCATTTGTTTATTTTGCTTTCCCAGGTAATCTGATAGAATTTGGCAAATAAAACCAATGATAAATGACATGTATAGTATTTTAAGGCTTGTGAAAGACTTTGCATGTTTCATTCACTTGATCTTCAAAAAAACCCCAAACAAATCATGTGAGGTAGGGGCTATTATTATACCCATTTTTACAAATGAGGAAATTTTGGCTTTGGAAGGCAGTGACTTCCCTGGGTCATTGAATGGCCAAGAAGCATCTGAATATAGGGCTTCCTGATTATGAGTTCAGCCTTCTATCCACCATAAAATGTTGTCTCTCATGAAGGTTGTGGATAATCTCCTAATTACTGAGTCTAACAGCTTTTTTCCTCTTTATCCTGACCTACTCCTCTGAGACAGTTGTCACCGCTGATTATCTCTTACTTGAAATTGTTTTCACTGTTGGATTTCATGATTCTAGTCTATACTATAGTGGTCTTCTTCCCACTTTTGACTCTTTTTCCATCTTTTCTGATGACTTCCATTGCCTATCCCCTAAAAATAGGTCTCCCTAAGGTAACGACCTCTTCTTTCCCTCTTTCTATGGCAATAGAGAATAATTACCTGTCATTAAGGTGTAGAAGGGATTCCTGTTTAGGCACAGGCTTGACTAGATAGCATCTGAAGTCACTTCCAACTCTGATTTTCTGTGATTCCGTGATTTTATTGTAACTTCATCTATCATATCTATATGCTTAGTCCTCAAATTAGTAACTTGGTTTCTGACTTCTTTTTTGGGTTCTAGTCTTATGTTTCTAACTGCCTGATAGAAATAGATATTGATCTAGGACTATGAGGGACTTTAGAGGCCATCTAGTCCAACTCCTTTTCATGGTGGAGGAAGAGGAGACCCAGAGAGATTAAGTGCCTTTCCAAGGGACATGTAAGTAGTAACTGGCAGGGCTCTGGCATTCAAACTCAGGTCTGGTGACACCAACAAACACTCCATGTTCTTCACAAAACTCTTCACTAAAGCTACCTCATTTAGGTATCCATGTGTTCAGCTGGAATTCATCATGTCCCAAACTCAACTCTTCATCTTTTGGTCCAAATCAATACTTTGTCCATTCTATCATGCTTCTTGTCAACCAGGCTCAACACTGTGGTAATATCATTGGTTTCTCCTTATTTCATCCACACGTATCTGTCCCCTTCTTTTGATCCTTAATGCAAGCATTCTAGTTCAGGTCTGAAATATTTTTCTCCTGCACTATTATAACAATCTTCCAAATGATGTCCTTGACTTTACTCATTCCACCCATCTGCTTGCATGGAAGCAGGATGTGGGTAGAGCTGTGTAGGAAGCACAAGAAGGAAGGCAACATTTAGATATGGCATGGTCCCTGTCTTCATGAAGCTTACATTTTAGTAAGAGGAAATCACACACACATATACGTGTACCATATATATATATATATATATATATATATATACATATATCACATAAATATATAGTATAAGATAATTGTTCTAGAGAGAGACTGCTAGATTAAAAGTGAGAGGAACTAGTTTCAAGTTCAATCAACAGTAATTCATTAAGTTTTTACTATGTGCTAGACAGTGTATTAAATTTGGGGGAACCAAAAATGGAAAAAAAAAACCCAGCCCCTGTCCTCAAAAAGCTTACATTCTAATGGAGGAGAGAGCATGTACAAAAATAGGCATCTACAAGATACATAGGATGTCTTCAAAATCTTAGTGCCATTTTAAACTCTAATAGTTTAACAACAGCACTGAGACTTTTGGGACATCCCACAAATAGTGTGGATACAAGGTAACTTGAGAGAGGAAGATACTAGAAATTGGGGAGATTAGAAAAGGCATATATCAGAAAAGTTGGCATTTGAATTGAATTTTGAAGGAAAATAGAGATTTAAAGAGGCAGAGGTGAAGAGGGATAGCATTCCAGGCATAGAAGATAGCTGAAATCTGTGTGACTGTAGCAGCAAGCACCCCAAGCATCCTCAGGGTTTGCTGCCAATACAGGTTCTTAGATTGCTTTGTTAAAGGAAAGCAACTCAAAATGGGTTAACAAGCTTACTTTAATTAGTCAGACATATATCGTTTACCTTGTTCAGGGGAAAAGGTCGGCACCCCGAACTTCAAAGTACACGGACAGAATTATCAAGACAGAAACAGATCTAGTAGACAGATTTCAAACTGTCCAACCATTACATCCATACCCAGTCAACATCTGGGTTTCAACATCTGGGTTTTTTCAAAGCCGGGGGGCTCAGGACAATGGCTTCCCAGAATCCACATCAAATCACAGAACACTTCTCAAAGTGAGCCCCCAAAACAAAGCTACACATCAGGGCTTATATAGCCTTCTCCTGGCTCAGAGAATGTAACAACCTTATTGACTCACTGGCCAATCAAGAAGTATCTACTGAAAAACAAGCCTCCCACCCCAGGCTCCAGGTGCACTTTAGCCTAGGGGCAGGAAAGATCTTCAAAATTTACATTCCCATTACAGTGACCTAAGCGTCAGTTAATTTCTCTGTCTCTGTTTCCTAGACTGAAGTGACTTAAGGGATGCCTTACAACCCTAAAGCTATGATTCTAAATTTCAGACATACTTTGCATACCAGCAAGCTGGGAGGGATGAGCACAAGTAATGGTTGCTTTTGATGCTTTATGGACATTCAAAGATCTGCATTCATTTTGTTTTATTTTTCCATTTTATTTATTAAGAAGCTTTTGAATTTAGAACTAAGAGGGAACTCAATTCTCAAGCCCTTGCTATAGGAAAAGGAATGCCTAAGCATCAAGAAAAGTCACTTGCCCCATTTAGGGGAGCTATCTCTGAATGAAGACTCCACCAAGTATAGTAGGAAGGTACTAGATGCAGGGGTGGGGAACCTCTGGCCTCAAGGCCACTTGTGGCCTTCTAGGTCCTTAAGTGCCGTCGTTTAACTGAATCCAAACTTCACAGAACAAATCCCACTCTATGAAGTTTGGATTCAGTCAGAGGGCTGCACTTGAGGACCTAGAGGACCACATGTGACCTTGAGGCTGCAGGTTCCCTACCCCTGTAACTAGAAAAAGACAGAGGTCTGATAGTCTGGGGGAAGACCAGGCATTGTCCAGCTCCCTTAGTCAGGAAAACTTAATCTGCAGAAAGTACAGTGAGGCCAAACTGCCATCATCAAGTTATTGGCCTACTAAAAAAAATCTTCTGTGGTTCTCCATCATATATCAAATAAAATATAAACTCCTGATTCTGGCATTCAAAGTTCTCCCTAATCTTGCTCCAGTATTAATAAATAAGGGGGTGAAAAAGGGAACAGATAGTACTGTGTGGCATAGATTGCTGGAGTTGGAGTTAAAAAGACCTAGTTTCAAATCCAGCTAGCTTCATAAATATTTTGTGTGGTGTGGTGTAGTGTGGGGTGGTGTGTGTTTGTATGTGTGTGTGTGTGTGTGTGTGTGTGTGTGTGTTTATTCAGAGGGATCTCATGTAAATCACTTAAGTTCTGAGTTTCATCCAACTCTCTAAGGCTATAAATGATATCTGGGTTGCAATCTGCTTCAGCAGAAGTTCTCACACCAACAAAATCACAGGTCCTTTGGGTCTTTACATGATGTCCTTTCCCCTTTAATGTTGCGAGCTCTTCAAGAATAACTTCTGACATATCTATCCTGTTCTCAGCCATTATTTTTTAAATGACTGGTTCCCTTCCCAAATCTGCCTTTGTGTTATGAAACCCTTATTTTTGATCATGCACTTAACGTCCACAGATTCTTGCTCAAGACTCCCCAAATCCTTTGCAGCACATTATGGTTCGTTTCGGAGAGTATCATTTGAATTATTTCACCAGAAATGGTGAATAGCCATCAGGTGTGATGTCTTACCAAGTTCTCCTATATACATACACACCCTAGAAAGACAGTGAACTACTTGGTTGTTAATTTCCAGAAAATAATAACTTCAGAAACTGCCATGACTAAGACATGCATCCCCGAGTGGCCAAACCTCTGGTGATGATCACCTGTATTTAGCCATACCATTCCTCATTCAGCAGATGCAATCTGTTGTCAGATCTCTTTATGAAGTCTTTCCACTTTCAAAAAGTATATATCCCATTGCCTTTGAGAACCCAGAGTTATATCTAAGCCATAATGAGGCATTTGGAGTGGAAATTTGGGGAGGAACTAAGGAGTATATAAAACAGGAACCTGAAATCCAAATCAGTGCATGTAAATATGATTATAATTTCTCCAGGGTTTAAAGTTGAAGTGGCATGAAGGTGATGATAGGGAGTCAGAGAAAGGTGATATTAGTGAAAAAAAGATTTTGTTGTTGGACTTAGAAAGAAGGTCAGCTAAGTTGACCTGAGCAGTAAGTAACTAGGCCTCTTTTTAAAACCAGCCTAATAAAACCTTTATGTTTTCTTTCACGGTCCATTTTAATGTCTTTTGGTATTAGGGGGGAAAAAACACACTTTCCAATCAAGTGACCTGGGCACCCAACTTTACTTCTTAGAAACCAACTTCCATGCCCTTGCCAACTGGATGACATTGAGTCAGAATCATTTCTCCTTTCCTGGTGTGACTGGAAGTGTAAATTAAGAAAGTACCTTCTCTCTTTTCCTGCCCTTCCATTTTCCATCCCTTAGACCCTGTCTCTTCATCCAATTCCAATTCTGCTAATCTCTGGACCATGAAAAGGAGTGATGCTGTTTAGGAGATTCTACTGGATGTTGATATCACAAACATCCACACCATTCTGAAAATAGATTTAATTTGGCTCCATTTCTTAGTAGGGGAATTTAAAAAAAAAAAAATCAAAGTTGGAATCAGTGCGATAAGGAGCTATGTACATCTCTGGCTCCCTGCTTGGCATTTCACAGAAATAAGTGGGTGCTGGATATAGTAAGAGATCTCCCTGCACACACACACTCTCAGTAAACTTGCACACATTTTTGGGTGCCTGTATCTTTATAGTCGATATGGACATCATTTAAAAGGCAATGCCAAGCACATCCATTAAAGCAGAGGGCAGTCTCGTACAATAGGCACCAGGTTGTGCCTGTCTCCATGTGAGAAGGCACTGAAGGCATCTGGGGCTTCTCTGCTGTGGCTTATTTTCCATTGTCCCAGAGCCCAACTGAAGACTGCTTTCAGAGAGCACACAACTATGCAAATTTGCAAAGGGAATTTCCTCCAAAAGGAGCTACCTCTCCTGCTTCAGTGACAGTGGGGTTCACGCTAGAAACACATTCAATTCCACACAGTAATAGTCCTTTAATAACAGATGAAAATATGGTTTATGGTGTATGTTGATAACTAAATGCTTATCCCATATATAGAAATTCAAATAATTGGAATTTCTCATAGCCCGGATCCAGTTGAGCCCACTGGAGAATACCTTGATATAGAAGGTTAAAATCAATAGACCGTGTTTTGGTTATTTTTCAGAAGATGTCTGCTATATGTTTAATATACTATATTTGTATTATGGGCTCAGGTTCCTGTAAATCTGAGGTCTCTCTTTCTTGAATGAATGAGGAGATAAGCAATTGAATTTGAAAGATACTTTATACAACAGAAAAGCAATTTTGTTCCCGGTTATCAGAGGGCAAGAAGTGAACTAGCAATTGAATACTAAATATTTTTAACCCTTGAGATTCTAGTTTGTCCTGGGTTTGTGAAAGCTTCTGGTTTTGTAAATTTCAGCTATTGTGCTTTACAATAAAAATGTATGTCATTGAAAGTCACAGTGATTTAAAATCATTATCTTTTCCCATTTTCTCTCTTGCACACTGATAATGAGTGATATTATAATAAAGGAGATATGGAATGTATAAACAGCTTCCATGGAGCCAGGGAAGGTTGGGTTCAAGACTAACTTCTGGCACATAATGACTGTGTGATCCTGGGCTAGTTGTTTAACTTTTTGGTGTTCTAGGCAACTTGCTAAGACTAAGTTGTAGAGAAAATGCTGCATGGGTTAACACTCACCTTTTTGGGTGAACCTTTGGTGACCGGTATGGTCCACTCAGCCTGGTCCTTATAGTCAGTGACCTCCAAAAACATAGAACCTATAGTCATAAAGCCCAATGGAAAGTGACTTTGGGAAAGCCTGCTTTAGATCTTCCAGAGCTCTACCCTGTTTTGAACCCAATTTGAAAGAGGTGAAGCTGCAGGTGACTTGGTAAATGGGAGTCAGGTAGAAAATATGGGTTCTTCAAAACCAAGAGTTCAGAGAGGGCTCTTGGTTTCCATTTTAGATCAGTAGTTTATGCTGAACTGTGTCAGAATCCTGAGTTTCCTCCATCCACTAGACTTCCTAAAAATTAACCGGGTGGGCTAGATCCTGGATTTCCTTAGGGTTGATAACCTTATCAAGATCTAGACAGACTACTACTGTGTCCTGCTCTCACCTGGTCAATATCATGTTATCACTGTAGCGGTATATGTCAGTGCCCTCAGGAAGGCAGACCTCTTTCAGGTCTCTGAACACTGTAATGTGGCAATAAGAGGGAGAGTTCAGATAGCCCTGGGAAAGGATAGTAGAAATATACCCTATTTCCTTCCCAGATGAGAAAAAACTCTTTTTGACTGACCAAGGAAGCCATAAGAATAGAGAGCCACAGGAATAAAGAAAAAGCATTAATGAGGAGTGAGCTAAGTAACCCCCTATCACTCACCCTCGACTGAAACTACCTGATCAGGGATAGCTATTGTGATGAACTGGTGACTTTATGGAAGGGGCGGTAATCTGCCTTTTTCATAGATTACATAGGTTTGCTGTAAGGGGAGCTAGTATAATGAAGTATTCTATCTTCCTTCATCAGCATTAATAAGGAAAAAATATAGTTTACCTCCCTGGGTACTGACATTGTTTAATGTTAACTACATAGGATGGTTTAGCAATTTCAAGGTTTTCCATTGGTCCTACCCCCAATATAGGTCACTGAAGGGATGCGCACAAATATTGACTGCAAAAAAGCTCATTTATTCCTTCTATTCATGCTCCGTCCTTTATACCCTGCTCTGAATGATACCAGTAGGGCAGGGGTTGGAGGGCTCCTGTCTCTTGACTTGAGGAAACAGATCACCTAGTGCATAAGTATGACATGGTAGTGATGGGTGATTTTAATTGTACTAGATATATTCTGGAGCTCTCTTCCTCTCTCTTTCCCTCTCTCATCTTAGAGAAGAACAGTTAATAATTTCTTGTGTTGCCTTAATAGTAATTTCATTTTTCAAATGTTTGAAGAAATAATGAGTACTATCATCATGGACCCAATTCTCACTAACAAGGAAAAATTGAATCCTTGTAAGATAAAGGAGGGTGGACATCATATCATTATCCTTGTAAGATAAAGGAAGTGGACATCATATCTTAGAACTGTGATAGAGAAGAGAGAAGAGGTAGCCATGCACCAGAGATTTTGGGAGAACAGATTTCACATGCTTAGGGAAAGGATGGACAGGCTCTCATGGACTAAAATTCTATGGGGATATTAGTCCAGAATGGGAAACTCTTAAGGATGAAATTCTGAAGGCACAAAGTGAAATAATTATTTTGAGGAGGGAAAGAGGGACTTGTTTAAAGAGAATCATATGGATCTTTAGGGAACTCATCAACTAAGCTCAATTTTATAGGGATTGAAATAAGGTAAGTAATAAAGAATGAATTAAAAAGCAAGGCACAGTCTTGTAAAAAAAAAAGTATTGCCAAGCACTAAAGTTGAAGGTGGTAAGAAAATGAAGAGAACTAATATACACACACACACACACACACACACACAATCTCTGTAAGTTATAAAAGGGAAAAAGAGAAACAAGATAGCATCTGTAAGATGTTGATTATGTAATAATAATAATAGCGAGCATTTACAAATGCTTTAAAGTATTCAAAGTGCTTTACCTACATTAAGGGATTTGATCTTGACAACAACCTAGGGAGGTAGGTGCTATTTTATTATTGCTATTTTACAGATAAGAAAACTGAGGCACAGAAAAGTGATTCGCCCAGAGTCACACAGATAATGTATCAGAGACAGGCTTGGAAATCCGGCCTTCTTGATTCCAAGTCTCCTACTTTAACTACTGTTCCACTTGAGCACCCATATATGATAGCAACAAGACTGAACTGCTCAACTCATAGTTTGTTTCTGTTTTCTTTTAGGGGGAGAGAAATTCTTGGATGGGGAAAGACAACAAAAATGACTAATCATGAGATAAAGGGATAATAAGAGATCACTTACCTGCCCTTGTTAATTTCAAGCCAGTAGGTCCAAATGAATGACAACTCATAGGAGTTAAAATGAAAGAACTAGAAGGTGCAATTATTGAACCATTGTTGATTTTTGGAAGATCATGGAGGAACAGTTAGGTGCCACAGTACTAATGAAGGCCAACTGCAATGATTTATAGAGAAGGGAAGAAACTGGAATGTGAAAATATGTGTGTTCAATTCAATGCCTAGATAATTCTAGAATGAATTCATAAGTGACAATTTGTGAGAATCTAGAATATCAAGAAATATAAACTGTGATCACAAAGACAGGATGGCTTTACCAAGGACAGGTCATGTTAGAGGAACTTCATTCCCCTTTATCAAAGGTCTACACTGATAGGTCAGGGACATTGTTCACCTAGGTTTTAAGAAAGCCCTTGACAAAGTAGCTCCTGAGGACAAGAGGGATTCATTTTTAACAATGTGCTGTTAAATATTTTCTTTTTTTTTTCTTAAAGCAATTGGGTTTAAGTAACTTGCCCAAGGTTACATGGCCATTTTGTTTGTGTGTGTGTGTGTGTGTGTGTGTGTGTGTGTGTGTGTGTGTGTGTGTGTGTGTGTGTGTGTGTGTGTGTTAAGTATCTGAGTCCAGACCAATCCTGGGTCCTCCTGACTCTGGGGCCAGCGCTCTTACTCACTGCGCCACCTAGCCACCCCTCTGCTGTTAAATATTTTGATCAATGAAGTGGACAAAATCATAAATAACAAAGTAAACAAGTAACTCACATTTATATAGCCATTCAAAGTTGCAAAGCACTTCACAAAAATTATCTTATTTTCTGATGACATATATGTTATCTAAATTTGGGTTATGTTATCTAAATTATCCAGTGTCTCAAAAGTCTTAGGAAGATTCTTTGTCCTGAATTCAAATTCAGCCTTAGACTGTATGAGTTATGTGACCCTGGATGAGTCACTTAACCCTGTTGGCCTCAGTTTCCTCATCTGTAAAATGATCTGGAGAATGAAATGGCAAATCATTCCAGTTTCTTTGCAAAGAAAATCCCAAAGAAGAGTCAGGCATGACTGAAATGACTCAGCAACAGCAACAACAAATGTGACCCTGAGCAATTCACTTAACCTCTTTCTGTCTCAGTTTCCTCCACTTTAAGATGGGGGTAACAATAGCACCAACCACCTAACCCCCAGGACTGCTGTAGAGATTAAATAAGATAATATTTGTAAAGATTTTCAGGTTTGTTTCTTTCATTCCTCTTCTATTTGTGGTGGTCTGTACATATCCTTTCTGCTTACTGGCCTCTTTCCAGAAATATTTGGAACATGTAGAGATTATATGCTTTCCCCCCCTTGCTTGTGTATTAAAGGTATATATTTCTTGTCTCTTTAAGAGTTGATTTGCTTTTTTTTTTTTCTTCTTTAGGTTGGCAAGCTGCTGGGAGCAATGGCCAAACCTTGCCCTGAGGCTTATTTACCACTCAGCAGGTATTTGTTTACCACACAGTGGGAGGGAAGGAAAGAAGATAAAGGCTAGGTGGAACCATAGAAAATCTGGGCAAGACAAAGTGAAAAAATGCAAAGAATGAAGGATTAAAGAAGTAGGATGACAGAAAGAATATTTATTTTAGCAATCAGCAATATCCTCACTGTAACTTGTTGACCTTGGCAAGCCTATTTCAAAGCAGTAGCTTGAATGCCCTAATTCAGAAGTTGAGCCTCCACACTCAAGCCCAGTCCTCTTGAGCCCAACCATCTATCTACCATCCATTTCTTCTGTAACTACATCAGAAAGACTTGAGGTTGCTGGAGGACATGGCAGAACTGTGATGATGGAGCCCACTCTAATCTCATCTGAATTGGTCCTTCATTGTTGCATGCCAGTTCTTTACTCAGGCCTCTACAGCAGCTGTTTTTAAACCTCCTTTAAAGTACCCAATCAATCAACAAGCCTATTCTCAATTTCAGTAGATGACCTTGCTTCCTACTGTAATGAAAAAAAGCCAAAAAAAAAATCTTAAGGAATATTCTTGACTCCCATCCTCTGCCTTTTAAAACCTATCCATGTTCTCAACCATTCTCTTATTCTTTTCTGAAGTCTAGGAGTATATGTGTGGGGGTGTGGACACTCCTCATTCAGGTTATCAATTTTTCCTATATACTTGATTTTATCATTCCTCATTTATTCTATGACTTTGCTTCAGGAGTGCATTCTAAATGTTTAAGAACTCACTCTGAAAAAATGTGTCCATGAGACACTTTTAGGTTACAATATTAACATTTTTTCCATCACTTTCTTAAATTTACTCAAACAACAGAACAATAAATCGAACCTGTAGCATTTGCTTATTTCTAATATGTACATATATTGGAAATTTAGCAATTGGCTCTCATTTTCTACCAGCTTGTACTCCTTGAATTGGACTCTGCTATACCATAATGAAACTCATAATACTTCAATATAGCACCCAGTGTTGATACTCATTTTTCATCAGTGTTGAGGTTTAGGAAATCATATGTTGAGGTTTAGGGGTGATTGAGACCCCAAAATACCAACATGACGGTGAAGAGGTTACCCACTAAGAGAGTTAGGGTTGCTCTGGAGACCCCAAAATACCAACACACTGGGTCCTGCCAAATGAATTCAACTCAAGTCTTCTCTCAGCCAAAGTAAAGTTTACTAAAGATTTGCCATAATGGGCAAACTCTTAAGGAGACTAAGTATCTGTGATGCTTGTATTAGACAAGCAGACCAGAATAATCTGACAGAGAGTCTACACTAGATTGAATTCTCAGCCCTGTTAAGGGGGCAAGACGGATCATATATACAGAAAGATTGTGGGAGAGGATGAGTTTGGGGAGGGTCTTGAGGAGGAGTCTCAGGAGGATCTTGATGGAACTGAGGGCAGAATCCAGTAATGAGATTAAAGGTGGGAAATAGGTGAAGGCTACCTGGAGATGAGAGACAATGGAGGGCTAGGCTAGTTTAAGGGTAACAGATTTGGGTATAAATATTTTGATAGGATCAAAGGTGGGAAGTTGCTGGACAATGGAAGGCTAGGTTAGGTTAAGAGATTTAGGTTAAGATTTGGGTCAAGCTATAATGAAAGGCATATGGTCTCAGGCAAATGCCTGTGTGGGAAGTGGGAAGATCCAATCAGAGTTCAAGGGGTTTCCCAGAGCATTTACCCCATCAATCTGTCCTCTAAGTCCCCTTTGACCCTTTGATTGAAGGGCTAGAGGGAGGAGCAAAGAATTCTTCCCGAAGTCTTCACTTAAAGAAGGCTCCCACATGGTCATCTCTTCATTTCCCCCTCTCCCCTGCCCCTCATTGTTTTCCTCTCCCCAAATCTTTTCATCTTCCTTTTTAAAATTTATCTTCACCTATTAGATTTTAAGCTTCTTAAGGGCAGAGATTGTCTTTCTCTTTTTCATTTTTATACCCCCCATGCTTAGCACAATACTGACTATTTCTTTGGAATACTTCCTCATTCTAATATGTGCCCTCATTCATGCTAATTCATGCATGGTGTATTTGGTAATTTTCTACTATACAGAATATTCAATTAAGTTAGTCATACATAGAATTTTACTGTATGTGCTTTATATAGCTTCATGTATGCATAGAGATGGTTTATAGTAATTTTAACAATGATATTTAGCTGAAATCAGTTAGTTAACAAACATTTATGAAATGCCTATTATGTGTGCTAAGGTCTAGAGACACAAAGGGAAGCAGAAAGACAGTCCCTGCCCTCAAGGATCTTTTTAATGGGGCAAACAATGTGTAAATGATTATATACATGCAAATGTATTTACAAACGAATTGTATACAGAAACAATCTACAGAAGAAAGGCACTAGAACTAAAAGCTGCAAGGAAACACTTTCTTGTAGATGGTGTGATTTTTTTAAGGTAGGACTTGAAAGGATCCCAGGCAGCCAGTAGATGGAGATGAGGGAGACTCTTATGTATGGTCCTGGGGGATAACCAAGGAAAATGCCCTGAGTTAGGAAATGGAGTGTCTTGTTCAAGGAACAGCAAGGAGGCCAGTGCCATGTAGAGTACATGAGAATGAATAAAGTATAAGAATTTTGGAAAGGTGGGGGTAGGGGAAAGATTATGAAGGGCATTGAATGCCAAAAAGAAGACTTTATATTTGATCCTAGAGGTGAGAGAGCCACTGGAGTTTATTGAATAGGAAAGTAAAATGGTTAGACTTATGCTCTAGGAAGATCCCCATGACAGCTAAGGAAAAGATTGACATAAGTGGGGAGAAATTCATGGCAGGGATTTTATTGGAATAGTCCAGGTATGAAAGGTGATGAGGGCCTGTACCAGGGTGATGGCAGTGTCATAGAAAATGTGGAAGCATGTATGAGAGAGGGTACAAAGGTATAAAGTTGACAGGTCTTTTTAACAGATTGCATATAGGAAGTGAGCATGAGAAGTTGAAGATGACACCTAGGTTGTGAGACCAGGGCCTAGGAGGATAGCCATGCTGTCAACAGAGACAGGGAAGATTGAAAGTAGAGAGGGTTTGAGGGTAGAGACATTGAGATCAGTATTGGATATATTGAGTCCCATACAGTTACATCTAGTTCAGTATGTCCAATAGGCAGTTGGAGATGGCAGATTGGAGGTAAGCAAAGAGTTCAGGGCTAAATAAGTATTTCTGCAAATCAGTATGGAGATAGTAATTGAATCCATTGGAGTTAATGAGATCACCAAATGAAATAGTATTAAAGACAAAGAGAAGATGACCAAATATAGAATCTGTAGGACACCCCTGGTTAGTATCTGGATGAAGATTCCTAAAAGGAGACCAAGGAGAAGCAGTCAGATAGGTAGAAGGAGAAGTGTGACCAGGAGAGCAAAACAAAATCTAGATTATGAGAAATGTCACTGACAATGTCAAAGGCTGCAGTGATATTAATAAGGATGAGGATTGAGAAATGGCCATATGATCTGGCAATTAAAATGTCATTAGTAACTTTGGAAAGAAAAGTTTTGCTTGAATGATGAGATCAGAAGTCTTTTCAAGATGTTAGGGACAAGAAACAGGAATTTAGGATGTAGTGGGGATGGATGGATCCAGTGAGGATTTTTCTCAATGCTATATTGTGGCATGGAAATTCTATATTCTCCAAAGATACATCATCAGAAATTAATTTCTAGAAGACATTTATAAACTGGATGATCTTTGAGCATATCAGCCTAGTTATCTGAATACCAACCTGGCTAAGTTTGCATATATTCATTTCCTAGTTGGCCACCAACTAGTGGAAATTTTGTGACTGGGACTTATTACAGGGTCTGTTAAGACATGCAGGGTTGTGACCTATGTCAGTGCAAGGCAGGATTTCATCAGTGGATGAAATCATTGGTCATGAATTATATTGTCTGTTAATACTGGTGGGGTTTTATTTGTTTACAGTATACCCCACCCCAATATATTCTTATATCTTGTATTGCATTCCTGTCTTTGATGGAAAGTTGTGAATCTTTGTTTACTTCAATCTATTTGGATAGACTCAGAGACCAAGTGAGACCCTTGTGATTCGATTTCTCTTGAATTTCAAATGTTCTAAAGATAAAGCTATTTTGAGTATGGTTTACAGAATGCTGGATCTGAAGTGTGTTGTTTATACTCTGGGGAAAACACTTCTTAAAAAAAGTCAGAGAGTTGTTTATGTTCATGAGTTTTATTACTAGGTGATTGGGATATAGAAGTCAGGATATTTTAAACTGGAATTCTGAGACTATCAGCATCATCAAAATATGTGTCATCTCTTAAAATAAAAATGGAGTAATGCTGACATTAGTCTATAATATCAATGTTAGAGGGAATTGGCAAATAAATGTCAATTATCCAATGGAAGAAAAAGTGAAGAACAATGAGCTAATTGCAATATTATAGAAGAGGAAGATGATCTTTTTTCCTGGAAAGACCTGCTATTTTATTTTTCAGAGGGAAAGGATGGGAAATAATAAAATACAAAACAAGTTTCTTTGAAGGAGCATTTGGGGAAAGCTATCATGATGATGGGAATAAGTAGGGATGGTGAGCAGAGTAAAGAAGGGAAACATGGCCTTAAGATCCCATTCTGGGTCCTCTGTATCATTGGAGATTTACCAGCTATATTTTACAACTTTTCATTTCTGAGCATGCACTGAGTATTTTTCAAAGACCCTTGGGGAGAGGGACTAGTAGAAAGGGAATTTTGCTTTATGGAATTGGAAACACAAGGTCAAACAGGTTACTTCTAAGCATATATTAAATGTCTGATGTACAATGAATATTTTACTCATTCTACCTCTTTTCCAGAATCTAGGTTTTTGTGAATTTTCTAACTTGCTGATCTCTGCAACCCCATCCTACCTTTCCTCTCTATAATTAATCTTAAGTGCTGCTCAAATCAGCTTCCTTATGCATCTTTTTTGACTAATTGAAATACTGTGTTGACTTTCAAAGGTTACACAAACCACCATGATATGGTGAAAAGAGCACTGGATCTGGAGTAAAAGGTCCTTAGTTCAAATCCTGGCTCTCTCACTTACTACCTGGGTTACCTTGTTCAACTTAGCCTCTCTGGCTCTTACCCTATGATCTTAAGAACTCCTTTTAGTTTTGAATTTACTATCTTAGAAATGTGAGTTTCTAAGTTTCTGTGGATGTACTAATTCTACCTACTTAATAATAACATTGATTTCTAAAATGCTTTATGGTTGAGGTGGTATAAATATTATCTTATAGATGAAGAAACTGAGGGTTAGAGTTGATAAGTGATTTGCCTAGGGTCATATAGCTAATAAGTGTCTAGAATTAAAATTTGAGACATTTCTTCTGAATTCAAGAAAATTGTTTTATTTTATTCATTCATTCATTTACATATATACACCAACCCCCCCCCCCTTTTTAGCAATGTTTTCATGCATTATTGTGCTAACATTGTGTACATACTACTAGATTTTAAGCTATATGTCTTGATGGATAATAGTATTGGATAAATCCAAAGGGCATTCTATAGTGGGAAAAGAGAGTAAGCAAAGAAGAAAGGCTTATGAGCAACTTATATTTGAAAGACAGGAAGACTGGGTAGAATAGTCTGGCTAGAGTGGTGTGTTTATCATTGGGAGTCATTGGAGAAAAAGTTAAAAAAAAATTCAGGGCCTCTATGTTCTTTATTTTATTATTGATTCAAAAGGCCTTCAATGCCTCCTCCCTTTCTCTACTTAATAAGAGCTAAATTCCTTAGCCTGACATTCAAAACTCTACTTGGAGCCCACTTAACTTTCCAACCTTATTGCTTACTACTTCTTTATATAATATATATTTTAAAATGTCCATCCCATTTATTGTTCACTAAACATAGCTTATTCTTACACATTTCTGCCAGCATTACTTAAATCAGACCATTCCCCAAGATAATATTTGTAAAGTGCCTAGTACAGTGACTGGCGCATAGTAGGTATTAATAAATGTTGCTTTAATTTCTTTTTTCCTTTCCTTTTCCTAGAAAACTCCCATTTTCTCTCCAGCTATTTGAATCCTACTCACCCTCTAAAACTATGTTTAAGGATAATTTTCTCCACAGAAACTTTAGATCATAGAGTCAAATATTATGGAAGGAACCATAGAGATTGTCTCTTCAAACTCCTTTGTTTTATGCATGAGGAAATGAAAAGCCAGAGTGGGCAAGTGAACTTGTATAGATCAACTCTATAAGAATTTGTTGAGGAATTATTGTCTTCCTAGCATTCTACTTGCATTTGTTGGGGATTCAAAAGGAGAAGGCAAAGTCTCTGCCCTGAGAAGATGAATGTTGCTGATATTTTCCCTTCTCTTTGTATATATTTGTCTTCCCTTTGCTGGCTCTGAGACAGGACTCTGTTGCTTTGCCCATACTCAGATCCAGGTCACAGTCCTGGGTGGCAGTCTCAGGGTGAGGGGGAGCACTAGCATAGCAGAGCCTGTGGCTACAGTGGAGTAGGACCCTCCTTACAATTCATACATACAAATACAAGGGCAGAAAAGAGTATTTGCTGTCCCTCATAGACCAGAGCACAGGCTAGAAGAGCAGTAAATACACATCTCCTTAGATCATAACACCTTAAAAGAACTGAAAGCTTACAGGTCCCTTGAAATATCTCAGAAATAGCTATACAAAACCTCTGTACTTGGGACAATATGCCCTCCACTCTGGAAGCAGAGCTGTACTTTAACAAAGAGTTAAAAGTCAAGACATAGGCTGGGAAAATGAAAACTCCCAGGAATATGGTAGTCAAATTCCAGAGCTCCCAGGTCAAGGAGAAAATATTGTAAGTAGTCAGAAAGAAAATTTAAGTATCATGAAGCCACAGTCAGGATAACACAAGATTTAGCAGCTTCTACACTAAAGGACTGGAGAGCTTGGAATATGAGATTCTGGAGGGCAAATGAAGTAGGATTGCAAACAAGAATCACCTACCCAGCAAAACTGAGTATAATCCTTCATGGGAAAGAAATGAATACTTAATGAAATGGAGGATTTTTAAGCATTCTTGATGAATAGACCAGAGCTGAATAGAAAATTTGACTTTCAAATATAACATTCAAGAGAAGCATAAAAATGTAAACAGGAAAAGGAAATTATAAGGAACTTAATAAATTTAAACTGCTTATATTCCTACATGGGAAGATACTGGTAATGCATAAGAACTTTCTCATTATTGGGGAAGTTAGAAGGAGTATATATAGATAGAGGACACAGGTGTGAGTTGAATGTGAAGGGATGATAACAAAAAATATTTAAGGGGTGAGAGAGGAATGTACTGTTAGAAAGAGAAAGGGAGAGGTAGAATGGGTTAGATTATCTCACAAAGAAGAGGTAAGGGCTTTTTCAGAGGAGGAGAAGAGAAGGGAGGTGAGAGGGAGTGAGTGAACCTTATTCTCATCAGAATTGGCTCAAAAAGGGAATAAAATACACACTCAGTTGAGTATATAAATCTATCTTACCCTACAGGAAAGTTGGAGGGGAAGCAGATAAGAAAATAAAGGGGGTGTAATACAAGGGAGGGCGGATTGGGGGAGGGATAGTTGGGGGCAAAACACTTTTGAGGATGCACAGGGTGAAAGAAGAGAGAGAATAGAATAGACAGGGGGAAATAGATTGGAGGAAAATATAGCTAGCAATAGTAACTGTGAAAAAAATTGAAAAAAAGTTTCTCTGATAAAAGTTTCCTTCCTCAAACATATAGAGAGCTGAGTTAAAATTTTTAAAAATAAGAGCCAATTCCCAATTGATAAATGATTAAAATATATGAACAGTTTTCAGATGAATCAATTAAAGCTATCTATAGCCATATGAAAAAAAATACTCTCAGTATTGATTTGGAGAAATATAAATAAAAACAATTCTGAGGTACTACCTCATACCTGTTTGATTGGCTAATAGGACAGAAAAGGAAAATTACAAATGTTGGAGGGGATATGGGGAAAATGAGACTTCAAGTCACTGTTGGTGGAGTTGTGAACTGATTCAACTATTCTGTAAAGAAATTTGGAACTATATCCAAAGGACTATAAAACCACACATACCCAAAACAAAAAGGAAAAGAACCTGTGTTTATGAAAATACTTACAGCAGCTCTTTTTTCATGGCAAAGAATTGGAACTTGAGGGAATGCCAATCAATTGGGGAATGACTGAGCAAATTGTGGTTTGTTATCATGATGGAATACTTTTGTGCTATAAGAAATGAAGAGCAGGGTTCTCACAGAAAAACCTGGAAAGATTACATAAGCTGATGGAAAATGAAATGTACTATGTACAACGTATCAGCAAAATATTGTGAGATGATTAGCTGTGAATGACTTAGTTATTCTCAGCAATATAGGGATCTGAGACAGCTCTGAAGGACTTGTGATGAAAAATGCTATCTATACCCTGAGAAAGAACTAATGGTATCTGAATACAGATTGAAGCATACTTCTTTTTAACTTTATTTTTCTTGAGTTTTTTTTCTATTCTAGGTTTTCTTTAACAACATGACTAATACAGAAATCTTATGTATGACTACACATGTATAGTGTGTATTGCCTTCTCAATGGGGGTGGGTGGGTGCAGAAGGAGGAAGGGAGAGAATTTGGAAACTCAAAATTTTAAAAATAAATGTTAAAAATGTTTCACATGTAAGTAGGGAAAATAAAATACTAAATAATTTTCTTTAAATATATGGGAGGGAGTTTGGATTTATAGAGATATTTCCCCCTTCCCCCTGTACTTCTTTACTCAGAAGCACAGAAATAACTTTGAAGGTTCACAGAATTTGCACAGTCATCTCTATGATGGGAAAAGGCTGTCATGGATTAAAGGATGAAAAGTCTGAGCTTTAGTAAGGGGAGCTGTGCCATTTGATAGAAAAGAAAATGAAACATCTCTTTTCACATTGGCTTCTTTCTCAACTTTTTTGTTGTCACTGCCAGCTTTTGGTGATCTCTCTACTATAGAAAGAACCTATAAAGTGGGTATAATAAAAGTAATAGCTCATATTAGTCTTTTGACTGAAATATCTAGCCTGTGATCATCTCTCCCTCATCTGGACTTTTATGGTACTTATTGTCCTCTTGCCACTTTACGCAGCCTGCCTCTTATTGTAAATTATCTTTTATTTATCAGTGTCTTACCTTCTCAACTTGATTTCAAGCTCTAGGAAGGTAACCTTTCAACTATAAACTATACATCTTTATTTCCTATATGGTTTCTACCACAATGCCTTATACACAGCCAGGTGTCCAGGCTGACAAAGCACAAAGGGGACGTTGCTGGTGCATCATTAGCAAAGAACACTGTCTAAGGTAGAGAAATTGCATTTGACAAAGTCATTTTGGAGATACCTATTGCTCCTATTTATGGGATACTTCCCTTTCTTTTTTGTGTTGACCTCTTTGACTTGGGAGCCTTAATACAAACTGCTTTTCATTTCTGCTTAGCCCCTTGGACCTCACAACTTTCAAGTTGAAACTTAAGCATATGGTTTATTTTCCCAAATCCTTATTTGGACTACTCTCAGTTTTTACTCAAATACTTTTTTCTTCTTTATCTATTAATTATTTTTAATCCCTGGAACATCTTTTTTTCCTTTCTGAGAGATGGGGTGTAGTGGAGGGAACCTGAAACAGATATATTCAAGAAATATATTCACTGATTGATTATGGAAGACCTTTGGCACCAATCTGAGCTAGGGTATGAACTTAGGGAGAATTTGGGGCTTGAGGTATTGCTTTAGGAATCATCCATGTAAAGGTGATAGTTGAAATCAAGAGAGATTGAACTCTAAGGAGAGACTACTAAGAGAAAAAAACACATAGCAGAGGTCAGCCTCTTCTCTCTCTCTCTCTCTCTCTCTCTCTCTCTCTCTCTCTCTCTCTCTGTCACCCCACATCCTTTCTATTATTTTAAAAAATCACCTTAAATGGAACCAGATATAGTTGTTTTGGATTTGTCATCAGAGAATCTGGGTTGAAATCCTGATGTCTGTCTTTAATCAAGGTATATAATCTATAACAAGTCACTTAATGTCTCTGGGCACCAATTTCCTAATCTTAAAATAAGGTTGCATTTAGATGGTTTTTAAGTTTCTTTCCAGCTCAAATATGTGATGCTAAGATCCTACAACTTTTCATAAGAGTTGCTTGAGAAAATTTCTGTACCTTTCATCAGATCTCACTGTTTCTATTACGCAGCTTTTACAGTTAGTAGTCTATGATGAACTGTTTTGTGATTCTATTTTTGGAGAGGCAGCATGGTATAATGGCCAGAGTGCTGGGCTCAAGGCAGGAATACATGGGCTGAAATCCCATTTCTGCTACTTATTAACTAGGTGATTATACTCAAGTCACTTAACCGAAATTAACATCAGTTGTCTTCTTATCACTTTGGGGATCACTTATCAAATGGGGATAATATCATTAGTACCTATTTCATAGAATCACTGTATCAAACACAATAATACACCAAAATGCATTCTTCAAACTTTAAAGTTTGAACATATAAATGTATAAATAAATGCCATTTATTATTGTTACTATTATTATTATTCAGAATTCCAATGGGTAAGTGATAATTTGGCTTTGCATTGGAAATTCAGGATGCCACAAAACATATGCACTCACACTCATAATTATGCCTACAATATTGTCCTTAGTGAATTAATTCCAGGATGGCTTAAGATGATTTAATCAGTATAGCTTAGGGAGGGCAGTCCCAATAACCTGTAAGACAGCATCATAGATTCTCTGTGGCTGGGAGCCTAGCTGATTCACCTGCCTCCTCCTGATCCTCCACATACTCCTCCAGTGATGTATTGCCTTGTTACCATGGACAGTTCCCTCCCTGGGAAGGAGGTTGTCTCAGACAAGGCTGGTACATGATAATCCAAGTATGCTAGGGAATAGAGGCTTACATACTTACTCCCAACATGTCCTTTTGCCAGCCATAAATGGCTCATTCTGCCAGTTCTACCTTATCACTTGCGTTCAGCCCAGGGATTTGTTCTATTTAGTCATTTTCCTGACATTAACCCTTAAATATTAGAAAGGTAGTTAAAGACTGAAGGATACTGTGATTTAACCCCTTTTCCTCAGACTGTTTAGTAGAACATCACCTGATGAGAACTGGATGATTAAATCATCACTGATTTTTAAAATTACCAAAAACAAAAAGGCTTCTATAGTCAGTTATTGAGTGATATGTGCTTAACTTGCTACAAATAATAATGGAAAAGTAGATTGTGTAAGTGATGTCTCTGGCCTTTTAAAATTTTACTGTCATAATGCTATTAGTTTTAATGAGTAGAGAAGTATTATCATGACTATGAATGCCTTACATTTATATAGTACTTTGAAGAGGAAGTGTGGAGCTGTAGACAAAATGCTAAACGTGGAGTCAGAAAGTCCTGGTTTCAAATCTTACCTCTAAAGCAATGCTTGGCATAATAAATACTTATATACCAATTGACAGATACTTGCCAATTGGACAAGAACTTAACTTCTATACCCATAGGTAGTTTTTAAACCTATCCTACTAAATCACAGATAGATTAAGATCAATGTTGTTGATAGGAGTTCCCATACTAGTAGTTTCTCATAGGCAAGACCAGAGATTGTTCTTGTATTCACATGGATAGCATTCTGTAACCACAAAGCACTTGAAAAATACCATCTAATTTACTTCTCTCAACTCTTAAGCTAACCACTTGATAGATTAAGAAATGGTCTCACAAATGTTAAGTGATTTGCCCAAATTCACATAACAAATAAATGGAAGAGCCAAGACTCAATCCCTAGCCTGTCGTTCTGGAACCTTTGAAAAACATTGCTTGAATATGAGTGTCCTAACTGGTTGTCTGGCTCCTAGAAGTCATCTTTTTTGAATTATATTACAATTGGCAGTTTTATAATTACAATTATATTACAATTTGTGCTTTTCTTACAGAAATTGAATTCATTTTGCTACCTTCCATGAAGAGCAAGTCACTTAACCTCTCAAATAAGGTGAATCTCAGTTTCCTTATTTGAAAAATAAGGGAGATTGACTGGATGACCAGTCCCTTTTATTGCTAAATCCATAATCATATGATGATGGTCACCTCAAACTCCTTTTGTTTTCAGTAGTAGTCACTTGTATTGTAACTTTTGAAGGCTCAATTTTCCATCAAAGGGGAGGAGCAGAGGGTTCCCCTCTATAATCTATACCTTTGGAACTTTACCTTTGCTTCTGTATTTGATTTGTATTTCCTTTTAAGTAGTGAGATATTTCATTTTGGGTCAGTCACTCAGAGTGTAGGAAACTAGTTTGCCACAATTTGAAGATGCACTTTACAAATAAGCAGACAAATTTGCTGTCCTGTCTCTTTTCTGAGGAAGTTTTATTTTGCTTGGAGGGGGAAGGCAGGGCAATTGGGGTTAAGTGACTTCCCCAAGGTCACACAGCTGGTAAGTGTTAAGTGTCCAAGGTCGGAGCATGTCCTCCTGACTCCAAGGCCAGTATTCTATTCACTGCCCTGGAGGAAGTTTTTCTCATATTTGGAAGAACAACATGTTTTCCCTCCCTAATACAGACCTACTTCTAGTTCTAGTCTAGCTGAAATTTACCTAATTTCTCTTTCTGTCTGTCTGTCTACTGTCCCCAGGCACTGAGAAACTATAGTCCTTTTTGTCTGGTTCATTTAGGTTCTTTATTTACTAGCAGATGTAGTCCCTAGGCAGTCAGGTGGTCTATTGATTCTAAGAGTGGCAAAACTCTTCTGGTCCTCTTCTCCCATGTTTCTCTCAACTACTTCTTTTTAGGTCTTTGACTTCTAATGAGAAAACTGTCCTCCCGCTATTGGAATTAATAAAGTCCAACCTTTGCTTATCATTGCCATAATATTCTCTCTCTCTCTCTCTCTCTCTCTCTCTCTCTCTCTCTCTCTCTCTCTCTCTCTCTCTCTCTCTCTCTCTCTCTCTCTCTCTCTGTCTCTCTCTCTCTCTCTGTCTCTCTGTCTCTCTCTCTCTCTCTCTGTCTCTCTCTGTCTCTCTCTCTCTCTCTCTGTCTCTCTCTCTCTCTCTCTCTCTCTCTGTCTCCTTCTCCCTCTCCTGCTCCCTCTTGCCCTTCCTCCCTGTCCCCATTCTCCTTTCTTCACTCTAATGTTTTATTGATGCTTTTAGTCCTTGTAATTTATATTACTATAACTCACAAATATTCCTCCACATAGAACCCTTCTTATAACAAAGGAAAGACAGTTAAGAAAAAAAAACAACCTAATTGTTGACTAAAAACTAGCAGTGTATGAAATATTTCTCACCTATAGTCTACTGCTTTTCTATCAGGTGGAGAGAAGTGCATTTCATCATCAGGCCTTTGGATCTAAGGTTGGTCATTGCTTCAAACTGATTTCTGATGCTTTTCAGTATACTTTTCTTTGACATTATTGTAGTTTCTGTGCATATTATTTTCCTGATCTATTTTCGTCATTTTGTATTAGTTTTTGATTACTTTTCCTTTATTTGATATTAAATACATTTTTCCTTTCTGCTTATTCTTTCTCACCTCCCTTATGTGAGGGTTCAGCTTGTCTTTAATCTGATGGTTTGCTTCTATCCCTCCATCCCTTGGTGGTGGTTCTTCAAAGAAAAGATTATTGTATGTAGAATAAAAGTCACTGTATGCCATATACCTTCCAAAGGGAAGGGACCTGTTCATGAAATCTCCCAAATGAGATTTGAGAGATGAAATTTATTATTTTCACCTCACTCTGCCTTTCTTTTCTTCATTATTTTCAATTGTGAGAGTTATTTGCTTGAAGGTGGTAGACTTTGGGTAACAGACTATGAAAGACTATAAGAATGTCCTGAAAGACAACCACATAGTCATTCAGTAAGCTTTCATTCTCATCTCAGATCCATATTAAATTCTTCATGTGGTCCATCAAGAAAATATTTAATTGCTGAACTGTACAAGCCAGAAATGTCTCATCTGCTTCTGTTAATATCTACCCCTGATACTCCTCCTTACCACCCTGACCTACCAAATGAAATAGTTAAATAACTTAGGAATTGTGTTTAATTATTGTTGAGGAAGTGGTAGTAATAGCACTCTATTGCTGCCGGGTATGCAGGAGTTGAAACAATGCTATTTGTAGAGCTTGGAGGCCTGGGCTCAAATTCCATCTGAGAATTTCTTGATCAGCCCTCTCTGAACCCAGTTTGCTGGGCTCGATGCTACTGGCCTGTAATCCTGACTAGGGGAGGCTGAAGCTGATGTATCACTTGAGCTTGTGAGTTCCAAACTGAAGCAGTGCTAAAGCCAACTGGGTATCTGCCTGAAGCCTGGCACCAATAGGGTGAGCTCCTTGGAGTGGAAAGCCATCCAACTGCCTAAGAAGGGGGTAGAAACTGGTCCAAATAGGAAAAACAGAACATGTCAGAGCTTCCATGTTTATTAGCATTGAGATTGAACCTTTGAGGATTGTGTGTTTTACTTTAAGCCTGGGCATTTAGGGAGACCCAGTTGGAAAAGAAAATGTAAAATAAGAACAATAATACTTGTATTACCTATCTCAGAGGGTTGTTGTAGGGAGAGCACTTTACAAATGTTATAGCCCCATGCAATCATGATTGTGACACAGAGGGCAACTGGACTTGGTTTGGATCAAATATTTCATTGTGAATTGTGGCTTTTTTCTTTTCCATCAGTAATATCCCTTTGCCATTGTTTTCTTTTGGACATGTGAAATCATACTGTCTAAGAAGAAGACAGATTAGAAATAGAGACTATAATGGTTCTTTGTATTTACATGGAAATATATTAGTAATCTCCATAGAAAGAAAAACCAAAGAAAGCCATAAAGGAGGAGAAGATGAGTGTTCATAGATCTGTAGGTCCATCAGCTCCTTTGGAATACACTTAGGAATTTACTTCCAAAAGAAATTGTCACTATAATTTTCATTTCTTCCTTGGTTTATCTAGGGCCTTATCCAGAATATAAAGTAATAGAATCTAAGAACAATTCAATGAATGTCTCAAGGTATTTGGGTTATGATTATCCATTATTATTATTAATTTTTGGCTCAGATCTGTGATTTGATCAATGTCGGGAGCTCCTGATATTGAAACTGTCTTTGCCCATGCAAATTGGCAATTACCCTTCTGTAATTTATAGCTTTCAAAAATTACTCAGGTACTGGGAAGGTAAATGACTTGCTCAGAGTCACACAGTTCTTCTGTGTTCAAGACAGGATTCAAAAGCAGGTTTTCCGGATTTCAAGGGTAGCTCTCTACCCACTACAGTATCCCACTTCTTTTTGCAATTATAAACAATGCAACCATCAACAATAGCTTAATGTATGTGTCACTATACAGTTTATAAAGTGTTCCACATACATTATGTTATTTGACCCTTAGAACAACCTTGTGAGTTTGGTAGTGCAAATATTACTCTCTCCAATATAGAGTGAAGCCAAATCAAATAGCATTTATTAAAAACAACTAATACGTACCAGACACTATACAATGCATTGAAGATACAATAAAGATGAAAAATAGTCTCTACTCTCAAGGAGCTCACTATCTAATGGGAGAAACAACATGCAAACAAGTAGGTACAAACAAGATACAGATGGGATACGTGGGAGAAATCTCATAAGGGACATGCTAAGATTAAGGAGAACTGAGAAAGATTCTTTCAGAGGTGGGATGTTAGTCTGAGATTTGAAAGGAAGCCAGTGAAGCCAGAAGGTGGGGGGATATGGATGGTGAGTTCTAAGTATGAGGGGGCATCCAGGGAAAATCCCTGGAGTCAGGAGAGGAAAAGAACTGAGGCTCAGTGTGGTGGAGGGACTTACATCCTGTCACATAGTTAGCAAGGGGCAGAGACAGATCCTGAACCCAATTTTTATGCTGAACATTCACAGCACTAGAATAGTTCCTGAGGGATGGTGCTTGGGGGGCAGGGGGTGGGGAATCAGTCATTTGACTATGAGAAGAGGGATTTCAGTCTAATTAAATCAAGCCTACCCTAGATCTGGGAGCATGAGACTCTAAAGACTTCACTGATATCAGTTCCTTTATAATCAGTAGGGTCTATTTGTAAATCACCTTTAAGCGAATGACTTGGGAGAATCACAGACTTTGTTTTAACTGCAATCAGGATTCTCTCTATATTATCAACAAAAAAGATATCAAGCATCTGTGGAGTTGAAATTGTGAAATTTCTTCAGGTTATATTCCATACTAACTATTGTCAAGTGGAGTTTGTTTAAAAATCAACCAGTGTCAGGTCTCAGCAAAACCACTGGCTGTGTCCAATCCAATTCACAGAAGTGTGACACAGGGCTTTGAAGGTCAGCCTGCATCCCATGAACCACATCTGGAGAGCTTCCATTCATTATCTCTCCATATGCAGTGGCTATGAATTAGTTAACTGGCTCCTATCTACAGCTAAGATTTCAGGTATTTTAAAGCTAAATGAAGGCACTTTGCTTATCCTGTGTAAATGGGACTTACAAACAGAATGGCAATTTCATTTAATAGCTAGGAGCCATTACTCTAACGGTTTGACAAATACCTATGAGGATAGACTGCAATATTTCATCCAAGAAAGGACTGAATATTAAATAAATGTAACCTCCCAATGGGTCCTACTTTAACCCCCTACTAATTTTGGAGGGTGGATTTAAAAGCTGAAAGCATTTTAGAGTAAATGTTAGGGGATGGATGGGTAGCAGGTTCTGTGGTACAGATTAGCACTTTATCCTGGTAATCATAAATCCTTTTTCATCTTCCATTATCACTTCAAACACATCATTGTAAAGTGCAGAACTTAACTCAGGAGTTCCACATACAAGGGTTTCAGAGCTGGCATCCTGCAGTGGGCTTTGGACAATTAACGAATTTCTCTGATCTTGGTCCATACTTATTTTGGTTGGGAAAACAACACAACCATTTGTAGGTCTCATTTGGGATGACAATTAGGAGAGGCCAGAGAGCATGGCATAGTCACCCTGATTAAACAGGATACCTGCTGAGAAGACTTTTCATTTAGCTCTTAGAACTATTTTTTTCTTCTTGGTCTAGCCCTATGATTTCATGGGTATGAGTACTCTGTCCATCAATGCTAATTAGTAATTGTTCCACTTACACACAGTCACAAATCTAGTCTGTGCCACAGACAGGATTTGATTTCAAATCTTCATGACTCCATGGTTAGTCCTCTATCTATTAGACTATACTTCCTCTCAACTTCTTTCAATAGTGATTGGAAATCTCATGCAGTGACACATTAGCGTCATATATTCAGAGCTGGAAGGTACCTTGGAAATCATCTCATCTAAAGCCTTCACTTTTAAAGATTAAGAAACTGAGGCTGAGTGAGGTTAAGGGACTTTTGCAAGGTCACATATTTCATATGTGACTGAACTGGAATGTGAAATCAGACTATCTTTCCTCAATACCATATTTCTACAGTGCCTGATGCAAAGGAGTATTTAATATTTGTTGATTGATTCCTGTATCTTCCCAAACACTGGGCCCTGGTTTAAAGTGAAAAAAGTCTTAGGGGACTTTAAAAAGAGAGAAGCAGCAGATGGGAGATCTGGTGGTTCAGGAGTGACATTACTTCAAATGGTTTGAGTGATATTCAGAGCTGGCAACAAGGTTTCCATAATTCGATTTTTAATTAAACCTGCTTCTGGTGTGGGCTGATTACACAGAAGGGGGAAAGTAGGAGAGTGACCAAAGGGCAGATGTATTTAAGGGGAAATTTGAGAGGAAAAAGAGACAGTTTTCATGCTGAGAGCCTAACAAGGTTTCCATTGGATTTGATTTTGTTTTGTTTTCCTTTAAACTGAAGATATATGATAGAAACATAGCATGAATAAATGTTCACTACAATGTCAGAGGAAAAAAAAAACAACTTTGCTGACCAAAAATCCTACAAAACTGATTCTTTCCCCTTCCATAATAGCCAGAGAGAAACAGCAGGAGTGACAAACCCTTTAATTATATGCAGTAAAAAGGCACCAGAAGCAGATTGTAATGGCTGCTTTCATTCTGTA
Source organism: Petaurus breviceps papuanus (assembly GCF_028583685.1). Taxonomy (NCBI): domain Eukaryota; kingdom Metazoa; phylum Chordata; class Mammalia; order Diprotodontia; family Petauridae; genus Petaurus; species Petaurus breviceps. Next base: position 1,595,611 of record NW_027187275.1, read on the forward strand.
GTTTTGTTTTGTTTTTGACAAGTGAAAGGAAAAAAGTCGACTGAAAGCTTCTGATTACCCAATGGCAATTACCAGAAAACCAATCAAAAAGCAATTTGGATTTCTTGAAAAAGTGATATTCATCAACTATGCCCAATACGGTCTTTTTTTTTCTTTTAAAGTTAGTGTCCTTCTCCCTCCCCTTTTTGGGGCAGAATTTTGTCACTAATGAAATGAATTGATAAGACTTTCCAAGAGTACATTTCTCATTGGAGGAGACATTGCCCCTGCCAAAGCATGTATATTTTTGGCAAGGCTCACCTCTGTTTCTAGCCCTTCTCATGCTCTGTAGACACACCTGTCTTGCCCCTAGGACCTGATGAGAGAATGGCTCCCTTTTAATAGTCCAGGGGGCATGGTGTGAACTTTTGCATTCTCTTGAGAAAGGAAGAAAAAAACCTCCATAAGAAATTTCTAAATTTCATAAAGCTAATTTATTTCTCAAATCACAGAAAGATACACAAGGTTACACAATGAATTGACTGGAAATGCATATTATTCCCATTTCATGGCACCATTTGGATGATAAAATTTTAGGGAATTGTGATTGGCTGTTCCCCTCTCAATTGGTCCAATTATCTACACCCTGTAAGACCACCTTGCTCAGCAGCCACTACTATAGCCTCCTATAAGGAGAAAATAGGCAATGTGGTTCTGTGGATATCTAGCTGGATGTTGAGTTAGGGTGATTGAGGTTTGAATCCTGCCTCTGACACTGAATAACTTCAAGACTATGGCAAAGTCATTTCACCACACTGTGCCTCAGTTTCCTCATGTAGAATATAGATAGTAATGCCTCTAGAAGCTACCTCACAGGGTTGTGGAGAGCATCAAATGACATGTAAAGTGCTTTGCAAATTTGAAAGTCATTAAAATATCATTATTGCTAGAAAGGCAACATGGTATAGTTGACAAAAGGCCAAACTCGGAATTAGGAAGGTCTGAGTTTGACAATCCTAACTAGTCAACCAAGGACAAGTCACTTAACTTCTGAGTAGCCCCACCAAACTTCTAAGACTATAGGTCAATGAACAAGAATTTATTAAGTAATTACTATGCCTGGAGGTAGGGAGCAAAAGATGGGGGAGATGTTATGGAAATAACTAGATAAATATAGTATATATATTAAATAGATGGAAGACAGTTTCAAAAGGGAAGGCACCAGCAACTGGGGAAGGAGACTGGAATAGTCATCCTGAACAAAGTGGAATTGGTACTGAATCTTGAAGGGAACCTAGAGGAGGAAGTAGTGGAGGGAATTTTAACATCGGTAGTTCTCACACTGATAATATCACTGGTCAAGATCTCTTACATATACTCTTCTCCCACCTCCTCAAATTAAAGAAAAAGTAAGAAAAGATAATTACATATCTGACACTAAGATATTTGGGTTTATTATTATTTGAACCTATCTGTTGTTAAGAATTTATGGGAAAAAAAATTCAAGGTCCTCGGGGGTAAGAGCCAAGAGAATTCCTTCCCCTTTTTGTCATGGGCAAATTTCTAGCTCTCTCTATTTCTGAATCCATAGTTATAAAATTCTTTGTGGTGTTTTTCTTTTTCTCAGAATCATCAATGTGGTTATGAAGTTGAATTTCTTGTTTTCTCTGAAAGGATCCTGTTATTGCCATACAGCCTCCTGCAATTGGGAAGTAGATGAAAGCAGGGATATTCAAGTGATTACCTTTTAATATGCATTTTTCAAGAACATCTATTCATTGATCTCTGTATGGCCTAGAAATATATGGTGTTAAGTTGGTTTCTAAGACACAAGTCAAACAGTGTTGCCAACACACACTCTTCCCATTAAGGTCCTTTGTGGTAGTTGATTTTGAATTCTTTTGCAGTAAGACCACAGTGACTATTATAGACATTTTTGTAGCTATGGCTCCTACAAAAGGAAAGAGCCTGAATCCCTTCAATGACTGATTCACAGCTGAGACACGTTCTGTTCTACCTTGCATTATGGTTTAGTAAGAGCCAAAAGAAAGTTTCATACTGGATGCTGATAAATGCTTATCTCATTTATAGAAGCCCAAAGCTAATTGGAATTTTCCATGTGGAGGGGATTTGTCAGATTTGAAAATGTGAGGGTGATGTTGAAACTAACTTTATACATACAAATACACCCACACCCACACATGTATACACAAGCATAAAGATAGTCACTAGAGCAAAACATCTTTTTGTTGCAAATACACCCTTTCAGAGGATGGATTGAATTTGTAGACTTTTGTTCCTGTATTTATTGCTAGGTCTGTGTGTTTTCAGTGAATGAAGGTCAGAATCTAAAATCCCACTGGGCTGAGAGAGCAGGTATTACATTGAGGGTTATATTACTATTTCCACTACAGTGAAAGTTCGTAAACATTGGGGTTTATTTTTCAACATTCTGTAGCTATTTCTTGTGATTCCATTGTGGAGGCTGATATGAGTTTAAACATGAAAAGAGGAAATTAAATCTTAAAAGATCATTTATAGAAGATTAAGGCTGCCAACCTAAATACACAAATGGGGAGGAATGGGAAATGTGAACAAAACAGGCAGTGAGTTACATTCTTTCCCCACTCTATACCCAGCAAAAAGCTGATTGAATCACACAGCTCTCAGGCAAAAAAAAAAAAAAAAAGTGAATATTTAGGAATTGCATCTGGTAGGGCACAAAGAGGTAGTGATACATTAGAAAAAGATCCATTTAGAGCTATAAAGAACCTCATAAGGGGGTGTTTAGGTTGGGGAAGAGAAGACTGTGAGGGAACATTGATAGTCATAATTGATTGTACTGGCTATATTTCTCCAGGTATTGCCAGATCCAGATATGGGCAATTGCTAGTTAGGCAGCAATTAAATCTCCCAGGATCCTTATCTCCAATGGCTCCCCCACTGAGATTTTGCCCTGTCTTTAGAATTGATGGAAGACATGACAGGCTCTCATAACCTAGCTCTTCTCATCCTTTGGACCTGTGGGAAGAGAAAAACAAAAAGAAACCCTGGTGGCTAGGAAAAGCAGAGGAGATGGAGGCATTGTTGTGAAGAAAGAGTGCATGGGAGAAAGGGCCTGTGAGCTACAGCAGAGTGGTTCCTTCACTGTTGAAATTCTCTCAGACTTCAGACTGAAGAGGATCATCTCCCTCTCCTGTTCCCCTCCCCGCTTTCTTTCTCTCCCTTTCCCTTCCCCCTTCTTCCCTCCATCCCTTTCTCTCTTTCTTTCTCCTTCCTTTTCCTTCTTTCCCTCCCTCTTTCTATTCCTTTCTTTTTTCTCTCTGCCTCTCTCTTTCTCTCTCTTTTCCTCCCTCCCTCCCTTGTCCCTCCTTCTCTCTTTCTCCCTCTGTCTCTCCCTCTCTTTCTCCCTTCCTTCTCCCTTTTCCCCAGAAAGCCCATGTTTTTGAGTCTGTTGTTTCCGCTACACCATGGGAAACTTATTCTTGTTTCCTAAAATTTTCCTTACTCTTTTGCATTTTAACTATTTACTTTGTCTCAAGGTAGAATATTGATTAAGCTATTAACCCACCACATTGCTAAACTGTGTATGCTACTGTTTGAATGCATCCTTGAGAGGGGCAATTGTTAATGCCTGGGAGGTGAGAGAGATAGATTAAAACTGTAGTATTTTGACAAGAGTACAATTTCTTGCTGGAGGACCAGAACTGAAACAAAGAGTTATTGATTCATTTTTACAGCTTCCCAGGGCAAAAACAAAAGTTGCCAGGGTTTCTCTAGGCAAATGAGTCAACTGCGGTGCCTGGTCTGCGATGGAGGCAAGCATCCACCATTATTGAACTGTTTTGAAAGCAAACCACTCCATCCCAGTACTGTGTAAGATGACTGGAATGATAGGAAGGGACTAGGTTGTTAGTGCTTTAAATACTAACAAGAGGTGCTTCTATAAGTAATGGAAGCTACTGGAGTTTATTGGGTAGGAGGATGACATAGTCACATTTGTCATTTAGGAAAATCACTTTGGAATCTCTCCAATTGGGATAGGGGAATGATCTGAGAGAAAGTGATTGATTACAACAGGAAATAAGTCATGAGTGCCTGAACTGGGGTTGTGGCTATGTGGCTTTCAAAAAGGAGACAGATTGGGAGAAATTATGGAGGTAGAAGTGATACAGCTTGGGAACTGGTTGGATATATGAGATGAGAGAGAGGGAGGTATTGAGGATGACACTGAGGTTGTGAAACTGGGTTTCTAGAAGGATGGTGATGGCCTTTATAGAAATAGCAAAGTTCAGAAGATAGGTGATTTGGTGAGAGAATTCTCTTTCAGACATGCTTGGTTGGAGATGCCTGTGACACATACAGTTCTAAAAGTACAATAAGCATGATGTGGGATTAGAGCTCAGGAAAGTGACTATGGGTGGCTAGATCTGGGAATCCTCTGAATAGAGGTGACAGATATACACATGGGAGCTGTTGAAGCCATCAAATGAGAGATTATGCAAGTTTGGACAGAATCTTAGGGTACATCCATAGTCAGGGTTTGATAAGGTTGGTGATTCATCAAAGGAGACTGAAAAGGAGTAGTTGCATAGTGAGTAGGAGACACAAAAGAGAGATCTGTTTTGAAAGTGAAGAAAAGAGAGTAAATTTAGGAGAAGAGTGTGGTCAGCAGTGTCAAATACTGCAGAAAGGTTAACAATGATGAACATTAATCTGGAAAGGGCCTTGCAGGGTATTGAGTCCAACCCTCTCATTTTACAAGTGAGGAAACTGAGACCAAGAGACATTAAGCTTGCTTAGTTTCATAGGTTTTTAGTTAATTTTCAGTTGGGTCTGATTCTTTGTGGCCCCCTTTAGGATTTTCTTGGCCAAGATACTGGAGGGGTTTGTCATTTCCTTCTCCAGCTCATTTCACAGATGAGGAAACTGAGGCAAACAGGGTTAAGCCCAGGGTCACACAGATAGTAAATGTCTGAGGCCAGATTTCAACTCAAGAAGAGAACTCTTCCTGACTCCAGACCTGGCATTCTATCCACTCTGCCACTTAGCTGTCCCTTCATATAGCTAATAAAAAGCTGAAGTAGTATTTGAACTCGTCTTTCTGATTTTAAATCTAGTACTCCACTGAATCATCTACGTCACTTAAGTTCCAAGGATGGTAAGTAGTAAGTTCAGCATTCAAACCTAAACCATCCATTTCTACAGTTAGGCCCTTTCCCATTATGCCATGCTGCCTATTTGTTGACCACTTTGCTCTGCTATAGCTTGACCATTAATTCGCTTAACAAGGATTTATTGTGCTTCCTGTGTTATATCAATCAATTAATAATACTTTATTAAGCATCTACCAAGTTCTAGGCAGGAAACTGGGGATACAAAACCAAAAGGAAACCATGTCTGCTTTCAAAGAGCTTACATTCTAATGTACAAATATATTAAAGGATTACAAATACCATGTACAAATATGATATAATATACAAATATAAAGACAAACACATATTTAATCATATGCAGAATAAAGACAAAAGAAATACAAGGTAATTTATAAAGTTATGCTACATTAGGAAGGTATATTTGGCAGAGAATGAGGGAACAGGAATCAGATGAGGAGAAAGGTGTTGTAGTTATTCAGTCGTAACCAATTCTTCATGACTCCATGAATTATAGCTCACCAGGCCCTTCTATTCTCCACCATTTCCCAAAATCTGTCCAGGCTTAGTTTCATTGCTTCTGTAACACTATCCACTTCATGCTCTACCATTCCCTTCTTCTTTTGCCTTCAATCATTCCCAATATAAGGATCCTTTCCAATGGGTCCTGTCTTTTTATTATATGGTCAAAGTATTTTAAGCTTCAGCTTCAGTATATGACCTTCCAACAAATAGTCTGAATTAATTTATTTAAGTATTGACTGATTTGATCTCTTTGTTATCCAAGGGACTCTCAAAAATCTTCTCCAGTTCAAAAGTTTGATTCTACGGTGTTCAACTTTCCTTATAATCCAACTCTCACAGCCATACATTGCTACTGGAAAGACCATAGCTTTGACTATATAGATCTTTGTTGGCAAGTTAAGGCAACGTCTCTGTTTTTTAGTATGTTGTCCAGATTTGTTATAGCTTTCCTTTCAAGAAGCAAGTGTCTTTTAATTTCATGGTTGCAGTTGCCATCTGCAATGATCTTTGAGCCCAAGAACATAAAATCTGACACTGATTCTATTTCTTTTCCCTCTATTTGCCAGGAAGTGGTGGGAGCAGTTGTCATGACAGTTTTTTGGATGTTAAACTTCAAGCCAGATTTTAGATTCTTTTCTTTCACCCTCATCAAGAGGCTTCTTAATTATTCTTCATTTTCTACCATCAGAGTGGTACCATCTGCATATCTGAGACTGTTGATGTTTCTCCTGGCCACCTTAATTCTGACTTTTCATTTGTCCATCCTGGCATTTCACGTGATGTACTCTACTCAGGTGACAATATATGTCCTTGTTCTCCTTTTCCAATCTGAGGGCAATTAATTGTTCCGTGTCTGGTTCTAACTGTTGTTTCTTGCCTCACATACAGGTTCCATAGGAGGCAAGTAAGAAGACTTCCATCTCTACACAAAATCAACAGAAGATGGGATCTTCATCCTTGGCTTTCTTCTGTTTGACATACTTTCAACAGGGAAGATCTTGGATTAAAACTTTGCCCTGGAGTTCAAGCCATTCTTCTTTATCTTTAAACATGTCTCCTTGCTTTTTGTATTGAAACTTCCCTGGTCTCCTGACCTCTATGATATCCTGAAGAACAGAATTGGAAATCCCTCAGGAACTTTCATAGTTACTCGTTGGGTTTACTTACACTAGTAGATCAATATGCTTCATAGTCAGTTGAACAAAGTTATAATTGGTTACAGATTTCTGTTATCTTTCAGTGCTGTATCCTTTACATTGTGGCCATTGTATTAATTGGTCACCTGATTTTACTTATTCACTTTGTATCAGTTCAGGCAAGACTTCTCAGGTGTTTTTGATTTCTTCACATTTTGAGAACACATGTTGAGTCCTCTTGTATGGATAAAGAAGTATGAGGGATCAGAATGAAAGTTGCCCTAACCCTTTAATGCCTTTGGAAGAAACTAATACAGTTGGATCATAAAAACTGGTTCTCTCTCTGTTATTACTGTCAACTTTTGATGCCTTCGTCAACCATCAACCAAACTTTATGATGAGGCAGGTGCTTTTCCTAAATGCTCCCCTTTGTAGAGGTGTGCATTCAAAATTGCCTGTCAGATTGACTAAGAGAGAATCTGGATGTTGTCTGGTCCATCTTCCTACACAGACACATTTTGACATAGTGCATTTGAGTGCTAATAATGACATTAGAAGATGTTGGTAAGAGATCTAATTTGGCATGCAGGAGTGACTTTGCTGTCATCTCCTATTTTCTGCACAATTGACAGCAGATACTTGGGGCTGAATTTTTATTTCAGGTCAAATTTCCAAGGCATGAGGCTGTCTGTTAGAAACAGATAAGACCCAACCAATACCAAAGCACTTGTTGGAAGTGTCAGCAGTGCTGAGAATTTGAAAGGGATGCTTCAGTTTACTGTTTAGGACATGACACAGTAACACATGTTTTAGCAGCAAGAAGAAGAAGGAGAAAAAAAAAACCGCCATGTAAGTCCTTGTCAATTTTCCAAGCTTCCTACTGGGAAAACTTCATAAGAGAAGTTGGATTTCTCTGGGAGAAGAATTTTGTTTTAAACTAGAAAATATTTCTTGTTTATTTCTCCCCTAGCCAAAATTTTCTAGGACACTTCAAAATGATTGAAACTATTTTAAAAAAATTAAAATGCTAAGCCAAACTTAGGGGTCTTCATTGTCAGGCTAATTAAATCACATGGATGCATCTAAAGCTAACATTTTGGAAACCACTGAAGAGTTGGATTCTTATAATATTATACAGAGGCATTGATCCACCAAAATGAGTGGGGAAAGCCCATTTAATTATGTTTGAAGGGCATATCAGTCTTATATGGCTATTTTTATAAATGGTCTTGCTGGAATACTGGAAAACTCACAGTTTCATTTAGCTATTTAAGCATGTTCTCTCTGTGTCTAAATGAATAATCTATTAGAATATTCGTTAGATCCATTGATAAGCTATCACCAACATTTTATATAAAAGAACTATTGATGCCCTTTATCATATGAATATTGGTTAAGGACTGGAAATTTTCACCTGGAGAAGGGAAGATTCATGAAGGGAATATAATAGTTGTCTCCAAGTATTTAAAGGACTCTCATGTGAAAAGGAAAAACCATTTTCTGTGAAACCCCAAAATGAAAAGCTAGGGCCAGTGGGTAGAAGTTACTTGATTGGAGGGATAGGGGTTGGACCTCTGATTTCATTGGTAAATGGAATTCCTGGATAATTAAAGTCCCTTTTCCAATTCAGGGCAATACTTTCTCTTCAACTTAGTCTTAGTTGCCTAGAGCAGTAAGAGGTTTAGTGATTGGCCCAGCTTCATATAGCCAGAATGTGGTGGAGATAGGACTTGAACCCAGTTCTTTTTTGTGTCAAGGCAGCCCCTCTATCTACTGTCATGATCATTCTCTACTTTCAGGAGATTCGAGATGAATTTTCTTTCCATTTTTAAACATCTTTATTACTACTAATGGCACTGTCATTCTTTTAGGCTCCTTTGTTGGCAATTTTACTGTATCTTTAACTTTTCACTCTCAATAAGTTGCCAGATCTTGTCATTTTTTTCCTCTACAATATCTCTTGACTACTCACATTCTTGTACAGTTCTTTATTATTTCTTGTTTGGGCTATTGCAATAACCTAATAGTTTTCATTGCCTCAAGTCTCTCCTCATTCCAAGCCATCTTCCACACAGTTATAAAATTGATTTTCTTCAAGTGTAGGTCTGGCCATGTCACTCCTCTAAGCATTGAACTTCTGTGGCTCACTATTACCTCTAAAAGCAAATATAACCTCTTCTATTTGGCATCATAATCCTTCACAGCAGGGTCTTTATATAACATTCCAACCTTACTATGTAGTGCTTCACTTCAAGGAATTGATTATCTGGTCAGACCGTTCCTCTTACTTTTCCTCATAGTACTCTATTCTGTATCTTTTTTGCTGCCTAGGCCCATGTTTGGAATACATTGCCAACTCCTGTCCATCTTTTAGAATCACTAGTTTAATTTAGCTATGGCCCCCATGACTTTGTTTCTATTTGTCCATATCTCTATAGACAGCTTATATATGTTTTCTTCCCGGATAGAATGTAAGCCCCCTTGAAGGCAGGACCTATTTCAGTTCTGTCTTTGTATCTCTAGTACCTTTCACAAAGCCTAGTACATAATAGGTACTTAATAAATTTAATATATATATATATATACACACACATATATACATATATACTTACACACACACACAGAAATGTCCTAGATAATCTCAAAGATCTTTTGTAATTCTGAGATTCTAAGTTCTGTGACTTTCATTTTTTACCATTTCCCACACTTCTAGATGTTCATGTTTTGCCAGCAATAAAAAAACCCTTCCAAAACCAGAATATTCATCTTCTGAATGATTTCATGATTCCTGAACATGATGAACCAAGGTCTCTCTTTTCTTAACAAAATTTACATTTCTCAAAGTGACACTGGACTGAATCACTGATACTTTCATTGTTCTTTTTCTCTTATGCATGCCTCTTTTATTTTTATGATTACTATTACTTAAACAATTTCTATGGCTTTTGAATTTAAATGTATCATTCTTCAGTTATAGTCCTTTTTGTTTTTGCCCAAGAAGTGATTTAAAACTAAGCTATGAAACAAAAAAGAGATTTGATTTGGATATAGTGCCCTTGGACATTTATCACCATATATGTTTAATTCTTTGAATTAGAACACCATGGGAACCTTAAATTTCAATCCTGAAATCATCTTAAAGCAGACCTAATTTACAGTTTGTAGTGAAAGCCAACCCTCATGGGCTTATTTATCTTGGTACATCCAGTAGATTCTAATCAATTATTCTCCTTCCCATGTTCCAGCAACTTTTTTCTTTGACCAGAAATCTTTTCTTTCATCCATATTTCCACTAAGCTAGATTTTATTTTTAAATAATTTTTATTAATATATTTAAGATATTTTTTACTTCACCGTAGTTCTTCCCAGTACTCTTACTCTTACTCTTCTAGAGAGCCATCCTCTATAACAAAAAAGGTTTTAAAAAACAACAAAAAGAAAAAAAAACAAAAAGAAAAAAATTAAGCATAGCTTATGAACACATTAAAAAAAATCTGAAAATATAAGCAATGCATAGCACCCAGGAATTTTCTATTTCTTCCAAGAGTGAGGGTGGGAGAGTTTTAAGCCATACTTCTTTTTCATAATTTTGAAATATTTGCTTTTTTTCTTTTGGTTCTATTTATATTGTTGTAGTCATTGTCTATATTGTTTTCTTGCTTCTACTTATCTTACTCTGCATCAATTCACATAGATCTTTGTATGTTTCTCAGTATTCATCACATTCATTATTTCTTACAGCACAGTAGTATTCTATTAGATTTAGACACTACAATTTAGTTTCTTCTAATACCATGTGTCTACAATGTAACTTTTTTTGGGGGGGTGTTGGGGAGGTACAACAACCTTATTTTAATAAAGGTCTCTTCACAGAGTTGACAAAAACCAAGCAATCCAACATCATTCACCCCACATATATTGAGAAATTATGACTCCAAAGGAAAGAAACTAGTTTAAAAACTGTTGTAGAACACACACACCCAAACTAATGTTCTTTTTAGAGCAGTTACTTTGGCTGGCTAGATTCATAAAGGTTTGAGAATGTCTTTCCTGGGTTTGGCTTCAAAGCCAGTTTTGATCCCCACAAGGAAGCAATGTTCATTTTTCACCTGATTTTTGAGTCCAAAAAAGATCGCGTCATTGTAGATCGAAAGCTGGAAGGGACCTGAGAAGTCAGCTTCCTTCTTTTATAGTTGGTAAAAACTGAGGCCTAGAGAAGCTAAGTGACTTGTTATAGGTCATGAAATGGAGTGTTAGAGGTGGGATTTGAACCCTCTTGCTCTTGCTTATTCTACATACCACTCTATCATCCTCTTTATATACTAGACTTTGCTCCAAATGACTTTTAGCTTGTTTCAGAAGTTGAATCCACTTACTGCAGAGAAAGATCTGTGATCACAGATTTGATTTTGTTTATTTTTTCCTCACTATACCTCCTTACCTCTTGTAATGGACATCATGTAATCTCCAGGTTTGAATTCAGGCAGCCTAAAATTTATAGGCTTATAGAATTCAAGCAAAATGGGACCAAAGAAGTCATCTAGTCGGTTTCCTTCATTTTACGGGTGGGGAAAGCAAGATTCAGAGAACATATGTGACTTTCCCAAAGTTGAATAGGTTGTTAATTACAAAGTCATAATTTGAACCCACATCCTCTCTCTCTGAATCCAGTACCTTTCCCACCTTACTACACTGTTTTATCATGTTGTATGTGGACATTTTTATGAGTAAAAAGAGTCAGAACCTCAGCAAGTGCAAAATAAACTTGGAATGTTCATCCGGTGATTTTCATTAAACATCTGACATTTATCTTAGAGAGGTGAGTTTATCTTACCACAATTCTTCATTGCAGGCATGGGAAAATAGCAGCACTTACTGTCGGAAGGTAAATATTATGGCAAGATAAATATTAACTTTTAAAAGAAACCACTATAGCGGGTTAAAAATTACAAATGCCACCAGTTGTTTAAGTTTTAAGATTTAATAGTGTCTCTATAGACCACAAGGTTCCTTGTATTAAATCAGTTTTCCTCATGGATTAAATAATGGAAAAAATAGATCCTCTCCCACACTCAATCCAGGGAAATTTCACTAACAATTGCCTGTGCGGTTGGGGGAAGGATGAAAGTGGCAGGAAAGTGGCCCCTTTCCATGTAATTGTATCCTATGCTCATTAGAATCCTCCCCATGCTTAACAACATTTAATCTAAGAATCTTGAATATACCAAAGCCCTGCATGGCTTAAAATTCTCAGGTCAACAGTTGTTAGTGGGTTCAACTTCTTCCTGGAGATCAAGGACTCTCAAATTTTTAAGCAATCAATCAGCTACTTTGACAAGATGAAAGAACTCACAAACTATATCACCATTTCCTAATTGTCAGTGAAATGAATGGAAGTATAGAATTTTTTTTTGTGGGTGGAGAAATAATATGCCAAAGAAATTTATTAAAGTTACTCTTTCATGCTTCCCCCTCCACTAAGAGTGTAGTTCCCATATTATGAACATCAGTACAATCAACCTACAGACCACTTAGAAAACCCTTGTGATCAACCAGTGAGAAGAACTTGGAGCCATAACACCTCACTTCACCTCTAAGCTCTTCTATTTATTACCTTTTTAACCTATGGAAAGTGACTTAACCTCATTAGGTCTCAGTTTCAATGACCCTAGAGTCTCTTCCAGATCCAGATCTAGCATCCTATAATTTCCTATCAAGTAGACCTTTACAAGAACCTCTAGATAGATGCCTGTGCAATTACACTGGCTCCCATAAGTGCCCATGACATCTCCATTGGGATCCTTTGAGATTGAAGTATAGGAGATTGGGTTACAAAAAGGAAAAGTCTGAACTCTCCAGGTAGAAGGAACATTCTGAAGAATGATAGGGTGTAAGGAAGTAGATGATTTGAAGGGTTGGGAAGAAGGGAATAATAATGAGATACTTTTGACTAGAGGGAAGGTTTCCTAGTGTTAGTAGTAGGAGATAGATAAGTAAATATTGTTAGGAAAAGGACAGGTTAGAGTTCTTTAAATTTCAAGATTTGACTTCATCTAATAGATGTTAAGAACCCTAAAGTTCTTCAAAAAAGAGATGACACAATTAAAGCAGCCAACCTGGCAATATATGCAGAATAGTTTAAAGGAAAGAGACTAGGGATATGGAGATCAGTCAGTAGCCTATCCACAATTCAATTATGGATAAGTC
>NW_027187275.1:1608620-1610027 GCF_028583685.1 Petaurus breviceps papuanus
CTCCATTGAAGATTTCATATTTATCCTCTATATAGTTTGTTTGTACATAATTATCTGCATCTACCTCAGGATTATTGTGAGGTTCATATGAGATGATATGTATAAATTGCTTATCACAGTGCCTGACACATAATGGTCATTTAATAAATGTTTATTGACCAACTAAGCACCTACCATGTCAATCAATAAACATTTATTAAGTGCCTACTATATATCATACACTGTGCTAAGTCTAGAGGATAGAAATATGGACAAGACAGTCCCTGTCCTTGAGGAGCTTACAATCTAACTGGAAAAGAGAACACAGAAAAGGAAGCTGAAAAGCAGGGTGGGAAAGGAAATACTGAAGTGTGTGTTTGTGCCCAAATGCACATGTGTGTGTGTGTGTGTGTGTGTGTGATGGTGGAGAAGTCAAAGAAGTCCAAAATGAATGCAGCCTCACGGGAAATGAGGACATATGTATATTTTGTCCCCCTTCTTTAAATAGAGGTTGATGAGTTCATGTCTCTAACCTCCAACCAGAAGGGCAGAAGGTATTGATGTTGTGTGAGCACCAAAGTTGATTAGATCTTTTAAGATAAGATTTCTGATTTGAATTTCCTGGGGATATAGGGAGAAGACAACGTAGTCCAGTATTTCTACCAGGCTCTGTGCTAAGTACTAGAGATATAAAGGTGTACAAAAACAAGTGAAATTCTTCTGTTCTGAATGAGCTTCCACTCTAAGGGGAGAAGAATACATATAAATACAGATAAAATAAATACATGGTAATTTTGAGGTGCTGGGGGAGACACTAGAATTTGGCAAGATAAAGCAAAACCATGTTGCAAGTGGAATTTGAGCTGTTTTGAAGGCAATGAAGCATTTCAAGAGGCAGAAGCAGGAGAGAGTGCTTTCCAAGCATGAGTGACAGTTAGCGATGAAGGTGGGAGGTGGACTTTCATGTGTGAGAAACAAGAGGTCAGTTTGTCTGGATTTTAGAATGGTATGAAGGGGAAAATTCTTAATGTGACTGGAAAAGTAGGTTGGAGACACATTGTGAAGGTCTTTAAATGTCAAACAGAGTAGACTATATTTGATCCAAGAGGTAATGGGGAAGCACTGGAGTTTCTGGAGCATGGGAATGACATGATAAGACCTGTGCCAAAGAAATATTTCTTTTATAGCTATTTGGAGGATGGATTTGAGAAGGGACAAAGTTGAAGGAGGTAGCCCAATTATCAGGCTACTGAAATAATCTAGTCAAAAGGTGTTGAGAGACTGAAATAGGGTGGTGGTAATGTGAGTAACAAATATGAGAGAGGTTGTCAAAGAAGAATCCACAAGACTTGCAGACTGATTAAATAGGAGGTAATGCATGTGTAAGGGTTATGGGATTTAAAGATCTCCCATGCCCCATGGACGTGC
>NW_027187275.1:1610037-1619304 GCF_028583685.1 Petaurus breviceps papuanus
ATATTTGTAATCTCTATAGGCATTGTGAATATGGCATTGCTGATACAGCATGGTGCCTGTAAGAATGGATAAGAAATAAAGAAAGCAAAACATTTAGGAAGGTTTGTAGTTCTTGGTGACTTGCTAGATGTTGGGGGATGACAATGACTCGTAGAAGTAGGTAGCATTTTTATATATTGTAGAATTTGAAGAGCTGTAATATGGAAGAAGTTTTCAATTTAATCTATTTGACTTTAGAAGACAGAATTATATAAGCAATGGATTGAAATTTCAGGGAGTCCAATATAGGCTTGATGTCAGGAAAAGTGCATATCAATTTAAACTGTATAAAAATGGAATGAGATACCTTGGGAGGTAGTGGGCTTCCCCTTTGTAGAAGTCTTCAAGGGAAGGCTGAGTGATTGCTTTTTGGCGATTCTGCATAGAGGAATTTTCATCTATTGCATAAATAGCCTCTGAGATCCCTTCCAAATCTGAGACTTTGTGATCTGATGATAAAGAATATCATCAATTGAGAAGTAAGTCTGTGATGTCTCCAAATTTGTTTTGTGTGGTGGTGCTAAAGAAATGACAACCAGAGTGTTCTAACCCCAAATTCAATATGAAAAAAATATCATACAGTGACTTCATCTATGGGATAAAAAAGTAGATTAATGTCTCCAGATAGTGCACATACTTTCCCCTTTATCTCTATAACTGATCTGGAAAGCAGTCAGAAAAGGCAAGGAGATCATGGAAGGTCCCTGAGTTGAAATCACAAGCGCTTGGATGATCACTCCAACATGGGGTAGAAAGAATGAATGAAGAAAGTATTTATTAAGTACTACTTTGTAATAAGAATTGGGCTAAGCGGGGCGGCTAGGTGGCACAGTGAATAGCAGCCAGTGGCACCGGCCCTGGAGTCAGGAGAACCTGAGTTCAAATCCGGCCTCAAACACTTAACACAAAAACTAGCCATGTGACTTTGGGCAAGTCACTTAACCCCAATTGCCCTCCAAAAAAGCAAAAAAAAAAAAAAAAGAATTGGGCTAAGCACTGGGAATACAAATAGAAAAGCAAGACACCTCTGATCTCAAGAAACTCCCATTCTAATGAGAGAGACAACACATATGGAAGGTTGCAGCAGCAAGTCAGATGGAAAGATCTCATCTTTAGGGTGCAATAGCAAAGTAGATAGTAATGACTTTTCTTTAATGTCATTTCCCATGGTAAAAATCATATCAGTTTCTGATCTTGAGCCACTTGACACCAAGGAGTTAGGTCTTTCCTTTCTGGGACTTTAGTAGCTATAGATAAATCACCTCAAAGAGCAGGAAGTTTCCCATGATGACACCTCCTAACATTGTCCTGGAAGCATTGCTATTTCTAAGGTTCTAGTGTTCAGTATCCTAAGCTATCTCCATTAATGTCTGAGGGGATATAGTGGTCAATAAGACAGAGGTGGTGGTTTGATTTGTTTGCTATGTGCTATATCCTATATTTCCCACAGGGTGCCTTGATGCTTCAGCCAGTCTGGTTCATCTGCACCGAGAGACTCAGTTGTTGGGGATGACTAGCCCCTTTTCCACATGAATTGATTTCCCAGATGATGCCCATGAGGGCTCAACTGGAACAAGACTGGTGTTCTGTGGGCATTGCTATTCCTGGGAGTCCTATGCTTATCTTCCTGTTGGTGACACTACTAACTCATGTAGCATATGACATACATGGGCTGAGATATGGTGAAAGTTAGAAGTCTTATGAGGTGGAAGTGAGAGGGACTGTATCCTAAATATGAATGATAACCTATTGAAGTTTGAGAAGACAGGAGGAAGAGAGAACACTTTTAGTTAGAGGATAAAGATAATGAAGTATAGGTGGGCATGGAGAATGGGCTGGCTATATCAGCATGCTCTACCATACCTGGCCTAAGCTCAATGTATACTAATGTAGGGAAAGAAGCCAGTAGAGGAAAGGAGTAGAAAGAGGATGAAAGCCTAGATGATCTAATGACAGAGTCAGCATTCTGTTCCTTCCATTTTTTCCCTGTCAAATGTTTCAAAGTTGGTGGAAAGAGACCTAGTTTTAGAATCAAAAAACTTGTATTTCAGTCATTATTCTAGCTATTTGACCTAGGACAAGTCTTGTTATTTCTCTGAGCATCAGTATCTTCTATAAAATGGGATAATAATACTTTTTCCACCTGCCTGATAGACTTGGGAGGAAGGTACTTTACATAAATGAAATGGGAATTGTTAATATTCTGATTGTCTCTGTTAGCGGAATCTAAACAGGATTTTGCTTCAAAGTAGCACAATTCTCTTAACTAAGTCTGGAAGTTACATTCATCGTCTAACTCACCACATACCCCTGTTGTCATCTATTCCTCTCCACCTCCTCAACACACATATATCTCCAGAAGTTATGCCACCAAAAAAGTAACTGTCAATTTTGAAGGAAAGCCCTAATCTACTGTCTTTAAGTAGAAAGAGCAGGAGGGAGTCACAGAGCCTATTTCTGTATACAGTGCTACTACCCAAGGAAAATGATTATTTATTATACTGTGTTATATGTATTCATATTAATACATCCTAGGTAATATTTAGTCCCCAGGAAAGGGAAAAAAAGTTTTGCTGAAATCTGCTGTTGGCTGAAATAGGTTGTGGAAATGCTATTCATTTGCTTGAGATTTTGACTGTGTAAATGATCTTTAACTGCTTAATTGGCTTCATAAGATCAAAGGTAGAATGAGGAAAGTGCACGCTGGGTTTTGTATTCGCCTGACTCTATAGTGGGGATGTATTAGTTGGACTCAAATCCCCAGTGCGTTGATTATTTATCATTAGCTAGAATAGAAATGGAGACTCTTGAGAAATGATATCCTTGGGAAAGAGGGAGGATTGCCTGTGTAGTTAAAAGGAGTTTTAGAATGGACAAAACAAAAGGGAGCGACAAAGTATTGTAAATAGTGCAGTGTGTTTATTTTTGTTTGTTGCTCCTGTTTAATGCCATGTTTTTCACTTGGTTCAATAGTATTTAAAGTTGTAGGCTTCTTCCAATTGATGTACTCTGTATGGGAAATTGTGCATGGTCATTGCTGAAAGAAAAAGAAAAGGAAAAGAAAAAAAAACTGGGAAAAACCAATTATTACTCTATACTTGAAATATAATATTAAAACAGATATTATTCCACAACTGTTTCACTTTCTGCAAATAACACAATTGCCAATATTTACCAGCAATAAAAATTGCCCCAAATGTTGGAATTCCATATAGTAAGACCCCTTAAGAAAGCTAGCTTTACTTCTTCCTTTGAGCTTACATTGGATCTATTCTCCTGCTCATCTTTGTTTTAATTTTTCCTTTTTTAACAAACAGTTTTGTGATAGTTCTTTTCTTTATCTTTAGTATTATTGTTTTGGTAATTTTTTTAAACTTAAATATAAAATAAGAAACAAAAAAAGAAACAAACAATTACTAAAACTAAAATGCAAAATAAGAAAGGAAAAAGAAACATTGCCATGTGCATAGTAGAACATGAGAGAATTCAAAATATAAAGCAATAAATTTCCATTTCAAGAAATACTACACATTGTGTTTAGAGATGGCCATCTTTACTTACTTTTAGGTTTTATTTTGTTCTCTGCTGCACATTTTTTACTTTGTTATTCCTGGTGAGAATAAGTTTCCAGAAATACCATCCTTCCTCCCCCCATCTAATTCCTCTGTGTCAGTTCTTCTCATACCTCATTTGAATAAGATAATTATGGTAACCATTTTACTTTTTAGAATCACATCATACTCAGGTCTACCCCAATCTTTCTTTCAAATTAACCCAATTATTAATAACAATCTTAGACATATGTTTTCTATTTCCTCATATAAAAAGCAAACAGCCTCTCCTCATTCAGTCCCTTGCAATTAGTTTTTGATGTGTGTTTTATATTTTTCATGGATCTTATATGTCAAATGTTTTGTTTAGCTCAGGATTTTTTTGGGGGAAAAAAATCCTGAAAGTCTGGCAATACATTGAGTATCCTCCTTTTGTTCATTCAGGATTATGCTTAACTTGGCTGGGTATGGTATTTTTGACTGCAATCCCGGTCTTTTGGCTTTTTGATATATAGTGTTCCAAGACCTGTGGTCTTTTAGTGTTGCTTCTATTAGATTTTTGTGATTCTAACTGTGACTCCTCCATATTTAAATTGTTTTTTCTTGTTGCTCATAATATTTTCTCCTTGAGCTGGGGTTTTTGGAATTTGACTATGATATTCCTGTAGGTTTTCCTCATAGGATCTCTTTCAGGTGTTAATTAGCAGATTTTTAAATTTTTACCTTCCCCTCTTGTTCTAATGCTTCAGGACAATTTTCTGAAATTGTTTCTTCTATTATTGTATCAAGATTCTTTTTTGATCATAGCTTTCAGGTAGTCTGATTACTCTTATATTTTCTCCTCTTAATCTGTTCTCCAGATAAACTGTTTTTCTTAGGAGATGTTTCAAATTTTCTTCAGTTTTTTTGTTCATTTTTATATTTTGTTTTATTATTTCTTGGTCTCATAACTTAACTAGCTTCCCCTTGCCCAATTATAATTTTCAAGGAGTCATTTTCTTCCTTAAAATTCTGGATATCTTTTTCCACTTGCTTTCCATAATCTTGCTTTTCTTTGATTGGTTCTTCTTATTTTTTTTTTAATTCCTCCTTCTCTCTCATTTGATTTTTAAAGTCTTTTTCAAAGTTCTTTTTGTGAATTCTTTTTGGGCAGGTGACCATTTGATATATTTTTTTTTTTCATTTTGGAGGGGGGAAGAAAGGGCAATTGGGGTTAAGTGATTTGCTAGTAAGTGTTAAGTGTCTGAGGCCGGGTTTGAACTAAAGTCCTTCTGGCTCCAGGGTCAGTGCTCTGTTCACTGTGCCTCCTAGCCACCCCAGTGACCATTTGATGTTACTCTTTGTGGCAGGAGAGGCCTCTTTTTTTTTTTTTTTTGCTTCAGTAGCCTTCCTCTGAAGATGAACTGCAGTCTTCTCTATTCCCATAGTAAATTTCTATAGCTGAGTTCTTTCTCCTTCGCCTGCTGATTTTTTTCTTTTTGGAAGTGGCTTATTATTGTAATCACCTCAAGTCCTGGGGTGTAGGTGATAGTGCCTCTGATCTCATATTCTTCTTCAGTTCTCTCCCCTGACCTGGAACCAAAACCAAGTATTCTGCCCTCCAGTAAGTGCCCATAAGCCAGGGGTATCCCTGCCCCAATGCTTCTGCACTAACCAGCTGTGTGATGGTTCCTTCTTATACAGGGCTATATCTCAGCAGTACAGCTGGGCATCCCTTATCAGAGGTTCCTTCAATCTTCCCCGACTCAGATGCTTAGCTCCCCACACTATCTGGAAGGTGAAAATTCCTGTGGATGGGGCTGAGGCTACAACCCAACCCAGCTAGCCCTAGGGCTAATACTTACTGTTTTAGTGTAGCCTAGAGATGTTTACACTTCACAGGGACCAAACCTTGGTCCTAAGCTTTTTCTTTGAATCTTTTCCAGTTGTCACTGGAAGACTACTGTTCTGTCTCAACTTTTGTTTATTTTTTACCACCCTATGTTTTCTCTGAGGCATTATTTTGTCTTGCTTGTGTGGAAACCTGGAGAGCTTGGAATTTTCTGATCTACTCTGCCATCTTTCCAGAATGTTATTTTTATCTTTTATGATGCTATAACTTCCCAATGATTCCTTTTCCTAATATCCTGCCCTTGTAACAAATAAGGAAATCAATGAAAACAAATTGGCACACTATTCATGTTTGAAAACGCATGTCTCATTCTTCTACTATAATCCATTACTTTTCCTCCAACAGGGAGAAGGAGGAATGTTTCAAGATTAGTTCTTTGACATCAAAAATCGCCATTGCATTGCTCAGAGTTAAAATTGTCTTCCTGGCTACACTTACTTTGGTCTGTAGCAGACCACATTTCTTTGAATTCTTCATTTGTGTCATTTCTTGATGTAAAATCAAGATGGTGAAATGAAAGCTAGTAGTTTTGTCTTAGCTCCTTCACCTCTTCCCTTACAACTATTGAGAAAGAGCACCAGACCAAATTCTGTTAGAGAAAAGCAAGAAAAAATCATAATGAATTATTTTTTCCAGCCCACAGCATCTTAGGGAAAAAGAATGAGAGGTCTGTGGATGCAGAGGTGGAAGCTAGCCAGGAGCACAGCTCAGAACAGCAGCTGTGTCACAATAGGCTTAAGTGGCAGTGGGCTAAGGTAGCAGTAGTAGCAGCAGTAGCAGCAGCTACAACACCCAAGGATGGCAACAAGATTAAACTCTTGAGCAAAAAGAGATCCCAGGGGACCATTGTATCAGCTCTGGGAGCAGGAATGTGTGGTATCTGGCAACTTTGGCGCCTGTTATTCTGTTCTGGGTTATAGTTCTAGAGCAGAGAGGAACAGTCCTGGTAACAGCCTATGGAAAGCCAATGGACACAAACTGGGTCAGGAATTTGACAACAAGGAGAGCAGTGATCCTCTTCCTGGATCACAGTAATTTGGAAGTCCTGAAAATATACAGACCCCCAGACTGAACTGTGAAAAAACAAAAGGACATTAAAGATAAGAGTCTCAAGGACAAGCATTCCTCCCCTCCCCCACATCAACAGATAAGTAGAGCCCAATATTAACATAAATTCCAAAGTCAATAAGTAGACTGGAAACATGAGCAAAAAAAAAGAACCTGACTGTAAAAAGCTACTAAAGTAACAGTGAAGCTTAAGACAGTTATCATATGAATTTCTTTTTTTCCTTCTTTTCTCCACCCACTAAAGATGGCTACCATTAGATACAAATAGGTATGTGTCTCTGTGTGTATAAAATGTACAGAAGACTATTCTATACATACTTCTGTTTACCAGTTCTTTCTCTTGATGCATATAGTGTCTCTCTTCATATGTTCTTTAAAGTTAATTTGGGCATTTATAATAGTCAAAATAACTTATTCACTCAAAGTCATTCTTTGAAAAAATCTTTTTAACATCACTTAAAATAAAAAAAAATCATTTACTATTAGTTTACAACATTCAGTTCCACGAGGTTTTGAGTTCCAAATTTTCTCCCTCCACTCTTCCCCTCCCCCCAACCATGGCAGCATGCAATCCAATACAGGGTCTACGTCTACCTTCACATTAAACATTAGTCAAATTGTAAAGAAGAATTGTGCCCAATAGAATGAATAATGAGGAAGAAGAAACATCATAAAACAAAACAAAAAAGAGAGAGAGCAAGTAGTTTGCTTCAATCTGCATTCAGACTCCATAATTCTTTCTCTGGATATGGATAGCCATTTCCATCATGAGTCCTTTGGAGTTGTCCCCTTGATTTCCAATTCTCTGCCACCACAAAAAAAGGGTTACACTGAAGCTCACAGTGTGAGATGTGGGGGAAGAGTGGTCTGGCCACTTTAGGTTTTTGCCTCTGAGCTCCTGGGCTAGAGCTCAGGCTGGCTCAGCTGCTGATTCCTCTGGTCGTGTGAAGGCATACTCGGGTTCTAGTGTTGGTGTTGCTGTCTCCGGCCTCCGGGGGTTCAGGATCTCCTACTGGGATACCTCCTGTCCTGCACTGGTGCCCTTTAGCCTCAGTCATAGCCACACCCCTCTTGTAGGTCCCCCAGTCTGCCTCTGGTTCTACTACTTCAGGATTTTATATTGGGGCAATATTCTCTGGGTTTTTCAGGGTCAAAGGGGTGTGGGGGGGAAAGAGAGCAGCTATGGTTTATTCCATCATCTTGGTTCCTGGAAGTTCAGGTAGGTGATTTTTAAACATCTAGACTGTGGGCTGCTAGCTCCAGGAGTAGCTGCTGCCACTGCTGCAAGACCTGCGCTTGTCTCTTACCTAGCTCTGGCAGACCCCAGCCTTGCAGTGGGTGAATCAGTTCAACCCAGCTCGCTCTAGCTCTGCTATGGTCATGTCTGTGCTGGTGTAGCCCATGCACTCCACACACAGTGCTCTGCCTGTGGTCTCCTGTACCCCCTGCCCCCCCCCCCCCCCCCCCTCCCCCAAAAAATCCTACCTGAGGATTCTCTGTGTGGTTGACCTGGGCTGGAAATCTGCCACACTCTGTCTCCTGGTGGATTCTGCCACTCTAAAATTTGTTCAGATTCACTTTTTAGAGGCAACTGAAGCAATTTATGGGTGAACTCAGGTGAGTCACTGCTTTCACTTTGCCATCTTGGCTCTGCCCCTCAAAGTCATTCTTAAAACAATATTGCTATTACTGTATACAACATTCTCTTGATTTCATTCCTCATTATTTTGTGCAAGTCTTTCCATGCTTTTCTAAGATCATTGAACTCATCATTTCTTATAGCACATTAGTATCCCATCACAATCATTTACCACAATTTGTTCAACCTATACCCTTTGACCCAGCAATATCACTACTAGGTCTATTTCCAAAGATGATTGAGGAATAAAGGAAAAGAACCTTTATGTTCTAAAATGTTTATAGCAGCTTTCTTTGTCTTGGAAAAGAACCAGAAATTGTGGTGATACCTATCAGCTGGGGAATGGATCAACTAGCTTTTATAAAGGGATGTTTATGGGAAGAGATAATATGACTTGAAATGAAAACACTCTTCTCTCTGTACTTTTTGTTTCCTGAGGAGTATGGGCTTAAACTTGAAAAGGCAGTGATTCCTCCAATTAAATTCATTTCTGAATGTGGCATGGCCGATGCATGAGTTGTTCTCTTTCTTGCAGGACACATCATTGTAGCTACTCAGTTGATCTTCTGCTGAGCTGGGTCACCCAGGTCACACCTCAGGGCTGTACCTGCTCCTCACTTAGGCTAAGCTGCTTCTGTTACCAGCTAAGGTTAGTTACAGATTCCAGTTGCTGGACCTTGGATGGTTCCTTTGATCTTTCAGAGCTCATAAGGTCATGACTTGGTTCACTTCTTTTCTGATACTCATTCATTTAAACTCATGAAAGAACAAACACATAAGCAAGGAAACAGGAATGCCACATGTTGGACTTTAGTCTTTATAATGAGAATAGTCAATTGGCAATATCTTTCTGCCCATTTAGAAGCTTATGGCAATTTATACCTCTTTTGCTAACAAGGAAGAGATGAGGTTAGATTTTTTTCTTTTGGAGTTTTTTGTATTTCGCATTCAATTAATAGGCTTTTCCTTACCATATAGCAAGCAGATAACATGTTGTCTCTCTCTCTCTCTCTCTCTCTCTCTCTCTCTTCTCATAAACATCCCTTTATAAAAGCTAGTTGATCCATTCCCCAGCTGAT
>NW_027187275.1:1619404-1686736 GCF_028583685.1 Petaurus breviceps papuanus
CTCTCTCTCTCTCTCTCTCTCTCTGTCTTTCTGTCTCTCTCTTTCTCACTCTCTCTCACTCTTTCTCTTTCTGTATTCTCTCAATCAGGGGCAAGGCTCACACATTTTTGGTAGGAGGCATGCCAAGATAATATGTGGTTTGATGCAAGGCTAAGTATATTGCATAGGCTGTAAGCGCTGTGTCCTTATTGGCCAGTTTTGCTGTTACAAATAGTTGTTTCTTCTTTTCTTCCAAAGGTTAGCCCAGAGGACCATGAAGCCTAGGCTTGGAAAAATAATATTGCCATCAATAAGGGTTTATCATCCTAATGGTAATCATTTTGAGGTTAATATGATGTTTTTAATGAGATTTTTTTTTCCTTTTTAGATTTATAACTGAAGAGTTTCTCACCAACTGTTTTATTGCTTAGAGGAATGATTTGCCCTGTTGGGGAGATATATCAGTGGGAAACTTCACTGCTCATTTTGGGATAATTTATTTTTTAAGAATGCTAATGGAGTCAGACCCAATGATGGGATTGGAGGTGGTGTCCTGATTTCTTTCCTTTATCCAGAGGAGTCACAGACTGTATTGCTATGCTGGGCATTCTATTTTCACTGTCTTTAAATGCCTCTTATGCCTACGGTTCTGCTTCTTTTGGCTGACTTCAGAGTAACTTAGTAGCACTATTGTTATAAACCGCTGAAGAGACATCTGAGTTTAAGGCAGAGCACTATTTGGGGAGAAATAGGAATTTTATACTTCATTGAGGACATGACTTACACAAGCATCATTTATGTTTACTCCATTGAGCTGCCTTAAGAAATGTCACCAGGCCATTACAATTGGGTTATTTACTGGATTTAAAAAATGAAATGACTTTCTTTTGTTTTGTTTTGAAACTATTTCAAGAAAATGGATAAAATCTCAACTACTGTCATACCTCTAATGGATTTTTTTCTTTTTCGGTGTCTATGAATTCTTTTAATTTTTATGGGAATCCTAAATCAATCAAGCCATTATTAGTTAACAAGTGTTTACTAAGTACTTACTACTGTCCAGGAAGGCTCAGCTGGGTGGTACAGTAGGTAAAGCACTGAGACTTCAGGAAGGAAGACCTGAGTTCAAATAGGATTTTGGACACTTTTTAAATGTGTGAGCCTGGGAAAGTCACTTAACCCTGTTTGCCTCAGTTTCCTTATCTGTAGAATGAGCTGGAGAAGGAAATGGCAAACCATTTCTGTATCTTTGTCAAGAAAACCCCAAATGGGATCATGAAGAGACAGAAATGACTGAAAGGTAACCTTAGAAGGGAAGGCACAAATTCCTGAGAGGGAGAAGAATAAGCCTTCTGCAGAATGTAGAACTGGCTTAGTCTTAAAGGAAATCTATGAGTCTTAAAGGAAACCAAGAATTCCAAGAGGTAGAAGTGGAGAAGAACTTGTAATTTCCATAAGCAGTGAACAGAAAGGTCAAAAAGTGTATTAAGAGGGCGGCCAGGTGGCTCAGCGAGTAAGAGCACTGGCTCCAGTGTCGGGATGACCTGGATCAAATCCGGGCTCAGATACTCAGCACCACACCCAGAAATAATAACTGGCCGTGTAACCTTGAGCAAGTTACTTAACCCCAATTGCTTTTAAAAAAAAAGTGTATTAAGAGAGATAATGAAGGTGAACATTTGTTAAGAAAGTCATAATATCAAGGATTAAGAAGGTAACTATTGCTGGATTCATTACTGGTCAGACCATGTTTAATCCAATGTTTATTCACAAGAACTTCATTAAGAAGTATATCAATAAGTTAGACTGAATTTAGATAGCCAGATTTATGAAAGGCCTTGAGATCATGCCCCATAGGGAACATCTGAAACAATTAGAGGTCTTTTTAATGGAGTTGAGAAGACTCAGGGAAATATGGCACTTTACTTCAGATACTGAAAGGGCTGTCCTGTGGAAAAGAGATTAGATTTGTTCTTGATTCCAAAGGGTGTCTATGGGAGCAATGGGTGGAAGTGAAATAAAGGCCTTTGGAGACTTAATTTAATGAAAAATTTCCTTACAATGAGAGCTATCAAAAAAGTAGCATTTGCTACTTTGGAAAATAGCAGATTGTCCTATTATTTTTGAAAATATGAGACAACATACGGCATGTTAGTGGGCATTGTGGTGTCTGTCAATCAATAAACATTTATGAAGCCCTACTATGTGTCAGAACTGTGCTAAACACTGGGGATACATAAAGAAGTAAAAGACAGTCTTTGCCCTCAGGGGACTCCCAATCTACTGGTGAGTTGGAGGAGTGTCCGTAGGAGACATAGGCTATACTCTTCAGTGGAGGTGTTTAAGCTAAGTTTGGATGATTTTGTGTCACATATGTTGTTGGGTAGGTGGGTGGAAAACTTTATTCAGACTTTCATTGGACTAGATGGATGGTCTCTGTAGTCTCTTCCCACTCTATATTCAGTGATTCTTTATCTTAGAAAAATCATTTAACCTCTTTAGACCTTGGTTTTCTGATCTTCAAAGACAAAATAAGGAGTTTAGACTAGCTTATTTAGAGTGATCCTTTTAGTTCAAGCATTTTGTGATTTTTAAGACTCTGGAATCTGATGACACTCCTACAGCACCTAAAATATTTTGCAGCTCTGTACAATGAGAATTGATTTTCCAGATCATAATCTCAAGTCCTATGAGATCCTCAAGTCTCAAGGAAAAATTCAATTTTTTCAATGTACTCTACTTATACAGGTTTACAGAAGGCGGAAAGTAAAAAAGAAGCTAGAAGAATTTTCTGTCCAACTGTCAATTAATGAAAAAATTTCATGTAACCTGAACACCCTATTCCTTGAGCTTTCCCCAAGGTTTTGCCTGGAATGGGTAAACATATTATCAGAAAAGGATCATCATTCAATCAACAAATTCTTACTAAACACCTGCTTTGTTCAAGTCACTGTGGAGGGCCATGGAAGATGCAATGCTGAATAATAGTTTCTCCTTATCTGTTAAGTGTTTAAATATTTTAGGAACCAAATGGCCCTTATTGTGAATGGATGGTTCCAGTGTTATACTGATGTGTCTTTACATCACACCAAGTCTGGTGATTGGATCTGGAGAGATTTGGCAGGGGCATGGGCTCAGGCTATGGTCGCAATGGAGAGTAACATGAAATGGTAAGATTTGTGCTGAGGAGAATGGGGGAAAGGAAGGAGTTGAAAATGGCTGGAGAGGCAAAGATTTGCCTAGGTCTGCTTTTTCCTCCTCCTTTTCCTTGTCCTCTTCCTCCTATTAACAGGGAACAAATGTTAAGCCTCAACTGTACTCAGCTTCTGTGGTTTTCTCTGTTTGGGCTGGTGTTGAACTTGGTCCAGTGCCAAGACAGGAAGCTAGTTCCTGGAACTGTTAAATTGAATTGAGGAAATGAGTGGATGTATGGCCTGCATTTTAGTCATTCTTTTTCTCATATTTTTATTGTAAATATATTATCTGTCTATACTACCACAGTGTGATGATATGTATTGTCCCGTCATTAAAGAAAGAATTTCAGGGGGATTGGGGTTTCAAGAGCATTGATTGAAATAGATCTAAGCTGGAACTAGGTATTTAAACTCTGGAAGTATGGGTAGGTACTTGTGGGTCATGGGACGGACCCCCACTTTCCTTGCTATTATAATATTAATAGCTGATACATAGCTGTGCTGTTAATGACTCCCATTTGGTAATGTGGTAGGTATAATGATGGGCATTTTCAATGCACAAATGACAAGAATATTACAGGGTGTGAACAGTTCTCAATTATCCTTTGCAATATCCTACTTAACTATTGATACTTTCTGACTATTTAAGTTTGGATGTAGGATAACCTGATAATGTACCTCTCTTTAGCCAGTGGAAGGGACCCCCATTTGGTTATAGATTATGGGATGGTTTCCTATCATAGACAGTGTAGAATTCTCTTGATTTTAATGATCTGGATCCAAAATATAGAGATGAATCTCTGTTCACATAATAGAGATCAGACTCTATTCCAAACTGACTTTTGTCTTCCAGTGTGAATAAGCATCATATCAGATCCAAGGAGTTAGAACTCAGAAGGTGATGTGACTTAGGTGACTTTCGTTGATAAAAAATGGTGGGTTGGGCTTTTGAAGTTTGGTCCCCTTGTTTTTTGACTCTTATAGATACTGTGGTTCTACTTATTTCTATCTCTCATCACCATAGCTAGCATTTATGTAGCACCTACTATGTGCTAGGCACTGTGATAAGCAATTTACATTTATTATTACAACCCTGAGAGGTAGGTGGTGTTATTATACCTATTTTATAGATTAAGAAACCAAGGCAAAGGAGGTTAAGTGACTAACCCAAGGTCATATAGCTTCTGAGTGTCTGAAGTCTAATTAGAACTTAGGTCTTCCTGTCTCTAGACCCAGCCTGGATCCACTCTACCACCTAGAAGCCTTTTGGTGTTTCGGTGTTAAAAAGCATTTATGAAGTGTCTGCCATATGCCAAGAGCTGAGCTAGGTATTGGGAATATAGAGGTAACTTAAGCAGTATCTGACTTCGAGTTGCCTACTTTCAATTGAGGAAGACAACATTTATGTAAATATGTATAAAATACAAACAGAATAAATATAAGATAATTTTTTGGGGAAAGGGGAGGTTTGGAGGACCAGCTAAGGCTCCATATAGAAGGTATCACTTGAATCTGCTCTGACTTTGAGCTGAGTCAAATAGCAGAAACTTGTCTTTGAAACTTTCCCATTCCCCTACCCCCTTATTTCTTTCTGCTAGGCAGATCTGTGAGGATTCAGTCCAGATATGCTCAACTGAGCCTAGGAGAGGTAACAATCAGACCTTATTGGATAGAACAAGAAACAATGGGCAGAAGGTGCAGAAAGGCAGATTTTTCACTTGAGGTCAGAGCCTCTCTTCAGAGTCATCCAAGGTAAGAATGGATTACTATTTTCCTAAGGTTGTCTTTATAGGAAAAATAGTGTTTCATACATATAGGATATTATTGAAGAACCTTTTTTTATAATGTTTGTTATTACAGATACATCTCTAAGTTGTTGAGGTAATGATTCCCCTGATGGTCCCTGTGCTCGGCAATCATTTTCTTCACTGCTGAGCTAAGAATTCCCCTTTACCCCATATTCTGATGATCCCCATTAAATATAATTCTGTAAAGCAAAACTGCATAATTATTTTGTGGGGTTCAGTTTGGCTGACATGCTAAGACCAAAACCAAAAGATCCCCAGAATTCTAATACTATTACAGATTTAGAGGTATAGGAAATTCAGAGGCTCATAGAGGTGGGAGATTTACAACCCAATTCTCAGACTCATTAACAGTGCTACATATAATTAGTCATCATTATCATCATTATAATCATCAAAGAGAGTCAAATGATGAATAATCACCATTTGTAGAACACTGTTAGGAACTAAAGGTTTGCAGATGATCAAGAAGCACTTATTAAATACTTACTGTGTACCAGGCACTGTAGATAGGCATTAGTTTTATCTTTTTTTTTTATGTTATAAGTCTTGATTCTTTTAGGAACAAAAAGATATATTATTGTTTTCCTTTTGATCTTTGGGAAGTTCTAGGTTAGCTAGTTTCTACCATGAGGGTACTTAAATCTGATTACTCACATTTCTTTTCCTTTTATTTGTCACCTACATAAACAAATATCTCTCTTTGCAGACTCTTTTCTAACCTAATAAGATGTGTATTAGCTAAGCCTTAATTCTCTTTGCTCATATTGAGCACAACCAATTTAATATGATTGAATGTAAATGTTAAAACACATGGGTTTTAAAGATCACCTTCACAAGCACAGCATGGGCGAGGGATGCCTATATAACAGATCATAAGTAAAGGGTCAAGGCTTCCAGTGAGTATGAGTCAACATGAAAGCTTCCAAATCTAATGGCAGGTATAGTGCCCAGAATGAAAGAGGTTGTAGTTTTACAAAACTCCATATTTGGAGTACCAAGTTCAGGTTTAGGAAAGTCATTGATAGTCTAGAAAAGATTCAAAGGATAGTAACCAGGATGGTAAAGGGATTGGAGACCATGTCAATTGAAGGATTGTTTTAAAGAAAAGGAGATTCTTAGCCTAGAGAAGACTAAAGGAAGTACATGATGGCTGAGTCTAAGTATCCAAAGACCTTCCATATGGAGAAGGGATAAGACTTGATCCATTTGGTTTCAGAGCAAGGATTTAGAAACAGAAGGTAGAAGATGAAAAAAGGCAGATTTTAACTTGAGGGACAAAAAAAATCCCCTACCTAATTCTTAGAACTATACTAGAGATGAACTGGTCACTGTTTTTCTAAGTCATGAGCCTGACCATGTCACTTCTCTATTATCCCTAACCAATAAACTTCAGTGTTCCCTCTTACCTTTAGAATAAATTATAAACTCTGTTTAGCATTTAAAACCTTTACATATCCCTGTGCCAATCTTCCTTTCCAGCTGTAATCCATGTTATTTCCCTCCATGCATACTTATAAAACTGGGCTTCTTCTTGTTCGTCCTACATTGTACTTTATCGCTTACCTCTCTTGTTCTTTATCCTTCCTTCTGGAAGAGGACCAATGACACAAGGAGGGTGATGTCCTATCTTGGGAGTGAATTGGATTCAAGTGAGGCAAAGCTGTGCAAAGTCATCAGCCTCATTCTCTCCTCCACAGTCAAAGGAGTCTCATGGTAAGACATAGTTCAAAATGGCCCTGGGTGCAATGGGAGACCTTGGCCGTTTTAAGATAAAGTCTTTCCCAGGTCTTAGTTTGTCTAAGGAAATATTCACTCAGCAGTTAAAAGACTAGGGAAGAATTGAGGCAAAAGATGGCTTAGTTTGCCTTCCTAATAGAATCAATCTGAGAGGAGATGATCTTCAAGAGTTTCTGGCCAGAACAAAAACAATTGCTATTTACACTCACTTGGAGCCATCAGAACCCAATGAACAAGTTAAGTTTGTGCTGGGGCCTATTATCTCCCAATCAGTGAAAGCCAAAGTGATTTAGGTTTAAAGGTATAGTCAAGTATCTCTATTTGAATCACAATGGGTTTTAACAAAGCCTGGTTTTTCAGAGTTGTATTACAAGAAATTGTAAATAAAGACTACATAAGACAAAAATTAATTGTCCCAGATTTTTGGGGGGGAAAAAAAAGAGAGAATGACAGAATAAACAAATATGGAAGGAAAAAAATTAAAAAGCTAGTTCCCAAATCCCAAGATACCTTCTGAAGTATAAGCGATCAAAACTGATATTCCTTTGGACAGAGCGACCACATGTAAGGGTATGGCTCCCCACGTGGACAAAGGGAGAAGAGCAGGAGCAGGAGCAGAAAGAGGAGGAGGAAGAAATAGCAGCATCGTCCAACTAGAACTGACTGATTGGGTCCCTATGGGGCAGTAGCATTCTACTACTACTAGCAGAATGTTGCTTTTCTTTCTAGAAGAGGATTCAATGACATCAGGAGGGTGATGTCTTACCTTGTAAGTGAATTGGATTTAAGTGAGACAGAGCTGTGCAGTCACCAGTCTCTCTTCCAGAGTCATCAGAGTCCAGTGATAAAACATAGGTCAAGGTGATTGGCAATGGCCCCCACCTACCTCCCTATCTTTGCACTGGCTATTTCTCATTACTAATGTAATCTCTGTCCCAAAGCTCATTGGTATTGATGAGGTGTGGGCTCTGGGAGCCCCCTTGAGCTCTCCTTGAGTCCTTGAGGTACAGGCTCTGGGAACCCCCCTTGAATTCTGATTAAATCCTCTATTTGATGAGGCATTTGCATGAGGCAATAAGCCTTACATTGTGGCTGGGCCCAAACCTCTGTTATTAGGCTTCCCACCCTTGAGCCTATCAGAATATCAATCTACCCTTTAACTGGCCTTCAATGCCGCTATTGTCTGTAGCCTCCTACAACTTCCCATGCTTAATCACTCATTGACCTCATTAACTCCTCCTGAAGACCCTCCCCAAGCTCCTCTTCTAGATTCCTCCCACAGCCTTCTGTATATAAGACCCCATGGTGTCTCCATGTTTGTGAGAGAGCCATAGAATGACCGAGCACAGACTTACTGTGTCTAATACCAGCAAACTCTTAATAAATTTTACTTTTCCTTGGCTGAGAAGACTTGAGTCAAATTCATTTGGCAGGACCCGGCATGTGGGTATTTTGGGGTCTGCTGAGCAACCCTAACTCTCTTTCTGGGTAATCTCTTCTGTATGGGATTTTGGATTCTCTCCATGAGAGATGAGAGAACTTCACCTTCTCATCAACACTATCTCTGCCTTTCATATAGGGAAGGGCTTTCATCTCCAGCAATAAGTCAAGGACCTCACATCATTTGGTTGGGAAAGGGGTTATGCTAAAATGTACACTAAAACCCTGAGAGTCTTCCCTTCCCAGACTGATTTTTTTTCTTTTTTGACTAGGTAAAGTAGTCATTCTCTACCTCATTTCTTATTAAGCCTTAATCACTGAATGGGCATTGCCTCAGTCAACCTCAGTTAGTAGAGGCAGCATGGTATAGTGAATAGCACTATGGACTTAGAGTCAGGAAGACCTGGGTTCCAATCCTGCTTCAGTCATTAACCAGCTGTGTGATCTTGAGTAAGTTATATAACCTTTCAGTGCCCCAGTTTCTTCCTCTGTAAAAATGGTATGATACTAAGACCTCTTTCACAGGATTGTTGTCAGTTTCAAATGATGTAACATAAGCAAAATACTATACAAATATGAACTGTTTCTATTATCATTAGATGGGTTCAATTCAGGTAGAATGGACTGTCAATCTGATGTTGAAAGATCTGAAAATATTTTTAAAATATTTCAGACTGCTGTAAAAGAAATGGATATTTAAAATATGTTACTTTCTATCTAACACCAAACCTACACTTTG
Source organism: Petaurus breviceps papuanus (assembly GCF_028583685.1). Taxonomy (NCBI): domain Eukaryota; kingdom Metazoa; phylum Chordata; class Mammalia; order Diprotodontia; family Petauridae; genus Petaurus; species Petaurus breviceps. The sequence goes on from NW_027187275.1 coordinate 1,628,302, forward strand.
GACCCTTGATCTACACCTATTCTCCCAGATGTCAGGTGGTACCCAAACTGAACTGTGTTTTGAAAGAAACTAAGGCTTCTAAGAAGTAGAGGTAAGGAATAAGATCATTCAATACATGAATTGACCATTAGCATAATGACACAGAGATAAAAGATGAAATATTATGTATAGGTCACTTAGTCAATAAACATTTATTAGACACTTACTATGTTACAAGTACTGGATTGTGTTGGGGACATTAAGAAAGGCAAACCATAGTCCCTGCTTTTAAGAAGTATACATTTCAGGGGTGGCTAGGTGGTGCAGTGAATAGAGCACTGGCCCTGGAGTCAGGAGGACCTGAGTTCAAATCTGGACTCATACATTTGACACCTACTAGCCATGTGACCTTGGGAAAGTCACTTAACACCAATTGCCCAGCCTTCCCCTCTCCAAAAAAAAAAAAAGAAGTGTACCTTTCAAATGGAGAAGACAACATCTAAATAAGTAAATACATACACGATATATACAGAATAGATAAAGGTAGTCTGAAAAGGGAAGGCATTAGCATTAAAGTTGTCATGTAACCAGCCCATATTTTCTTTCTATCATATTATGATTAAGATTATTAAGAGAAACTTCTGCAGATGGTAGGACATGAGCTGAGTCTTGACAGAACTCTAGGGAGGGAAGAGGCAGGGGTGAGGGAGCAGAACATTTCAGGCATAGAGGGCAGACAAAGGCATGGAGACTGGAGATAGGATGTCATGTTCAAGGAATTGCAGGGACAAAATAGCTGGATAAAGGAGTAAGAAAACTGGAAAGGTAGGAAGGAACCAGGTTATGAAGAACTTTAAATGTCAGAGGTATTTATAGAGTCAGTGCAGCTATGATGCAGCATGCTTTCCTAAAATTCATTGCAGTATGCAAAACAGTGAAACAGAAACATGGAGTTGATGGGGAAAATGGGGTTAAGGGCCTAACACTCCAAAATGTCATAAATGTCACAAGATAGCCAACTAAACAATGTCATTCCAAAGGCATTCAAGGATGAAGAGGATGAGAAGATTGCACACAGAAGTAAAATGAAAAAAAAATGACAAAATATGTTTCAATGAAATTTTTTTCCCATCAAGAATAGTAGAACCATCATAACTGAATTCTATGCCATAGTCTCTGATTTGCTTATAGAGAAGTTAGGAATGGCATTAAAGAAAACAAAAACAGGAAAAGCAGCTGGATAAGATAAAGACTATGTAGATAACTGTACTACAGTTGATATAATTATGAGGTAATTGAGGTACTGATGCACAATGGATCTAAAAGAGCAGAAAATGCCAAAGATAAAAAAAACCATACCTTTTAATACTGAGGTGACTGAGAGAACTCAATTATCAACCAATATTCCTACTCTCTCATCTATACAGAATCTTTATAATCTGTACGAGGGGTTCATCTATACATAAATTGAGAGCATCTTCAATGAGGGCATTAGTAGGAAGAAGCAGGTATAAGCAATATGCAATACCGGACCACATCTTTATCATGTCACAATTGCCCGAAAGATGTAGCATATATAGGATCCCATTGCCTTTCGTGGTTGTTGATTAACAAAAAATAAATATTCTAAGTAATAAAATAAAATACCCACTGAGGCTTCTTTATTACTAGGTATATGCCATCTACATATCAAGATCATTCTGGATTCCTTGTAAGATATCACAACAGAAATATGACCTTTCAGTGACATCCTATAATAAACATTAGATGGGGTATAAAACATGGGAATATATGTTCCCCAAAAGTAATCACTACTATGATGGAAGATATCCAGGGCAGAGTCCAGGTTGAGGAGGTATTTTTTTGGATGGCAAGGTCCTCTAGACACTTCTCTTTGCAGATATCATTGTGTTGGTAGAATCAAGTCCCGAGACATTGCAGAAATTCCTGGAATGGATTTGTAATCAATAGGAAGTTTTGGCTTGTTCATCTATAGAAGGAAGACAAAGGAGGCAAAAATGTCCATTGGTCAAATTTTTTACATGCATTTGGATTGATACTAAACAGGCCTTGCCTTATAGTAAGTACATCTTGTATCAACAGTATAGATAGACAGTGAATTGTACCTGGAGTTGAAAAGGAAAATGTACTGAATTGCTTTGGGAAAATTGAAAAAGTTATCTACTTACTCCAACCTTCCCATCTTTTCAATTAGAAACATCTTATCAGTATTGTTGCATAGCAACTAGGCCCGGAATGCTATTGCTTCCAAAGGGCTAAAGATGACCATGGCAAAGAAGGCATAGAAAGGTACACAATTAGTATGACACAAACAATTGAGGATCTCTGAATAAAACAAGAGTAATATCAAGAATAATATGACAGAAAGAAAATATAGGCTGGTTACATGACAACTTTAAGTAATAACAGAGGATGGTAAGAGTATGCCTGGCATCCTCATGGTGTTGGTAGACAGAATATTAGTTTGTCTCCTTGTGGCAACTTTTGGTGAGACTTGGATGAGAATCATACAGGATAGGCAGGCAGGGATGGATTTTGACCTAAATCATCAGAGGTAAGGTCATAAATTCATTTGATATTTTAAGGAAGTTTGAAGATAATGGAAAACCAATTATGAGGCTATTGCAATAGTTCATACAACTCATGGTGAAGGTTTGAGTTAGGCTTTCTGAGTTGATAAATGATATATCAAAAGTGATATATATTGTGGATATAGAGTTGAAATGACTTAGAAATTGGTTGGATTTAGGGAAGGGAAGAATTGAGGCTATGTTAAAATTTGTGGATTTTGGTGACTGGAAGGATTATGGTACCCTCCTAAGGAATAGGAAAGTTTTAGGGAAGGATGGATTTTTTGAGACATTTAATGAGTTCCATTTTGGACATGTTGAGTTTGATATATCTGGGGACATCCAGATGGAGATGTCTAGCAGGCAGTTGACAACATAAGACTGGAGTTACAGAGAGAAATAAGGGCTGAATATATAGATTTAGGTATTTGGCTGGCTATGTAGATGTGCATAGAGATGATTATTGAACCCATGAAAACTGATGAGATCACTAAAAGAGCGTAGTGAGAAAAAAGAACCTAGGATCCAAAAAAGATATCCTTATAATCCTCTAAAGGATTTATAATAATATTACATGATACAACATGTATATAACAGAAATAATAATAACAACAGAAAAATGTATAATCCTTATAAATTCACTAAAGTGAAGGACAACTAAGAATGCTTTCATTTGACCAATTTTTACTCACAACCTAACATCTGCCTTCCTCCCTGTTATAGGAATAGGAATCTGAAGATCTTCCCTGCCCCTTGGCCCTTTGATAGGCTTTTGTGACTCTGAGAACCTTCCCTGATTTGAAAATATACTCTTCCCCCTTCTAGGCTGAATGTGGTCACGTGGAGCCTGTGGTGGGAGGTTTGTTTTTCAGGAACATCCACACTTTGTTACTTTGTGATGGGGCAGTGGGTCAAGAGGGTTGTTACATTCTCTGATCCAGGAGAAGGCTATATAAACCCTGATGTGAGGCTTTGCTTTGGGGCTCACTTTGAGAAGAGTTGTGTGATTTGACCAGATGAGACTCTGGACAGTTGTTGAGCCCCCTGGCTTTGAAAACCCAGATGTTGGTGCTTCTCTCTCTGGTAACTGACTAAGTATGAATGTAATATTCAGACAGCTGGAAGCCTGTCTGCTGATGTTTCTCTGTCTGCATTTGTCTGCTTGTAACCTCTGTTTGTATTTTCTGAAGTTTGGGGTGCTGATCTTTTCCCCCTGAACTAGGTAAATGACATAAGTTTGATTAAAGCAAGATTGTTAACCCATTTTGAGTTGCTTTACTTTAGAAAAGCAGATCTAGGAACCTGTGCTACCAGCCATCCTGGGTATTCTAGGGTGCTTGCTGCTATGCTTCCCTGGTCTCCACCCCTAGGTATTTAAATTTTATCTAGAGCTCTACTGACCATGTTGTAATAATAATGAAATTTGAAGATCCCTTTGTATTGGAAAGCTAAGAGGTACTTAGCACCTAGTTTCAAATTAAGCCTCTGTTAAAAAAAACTGAAGGTATGAACCCCTGTTGTTGATGTAACAGGAAGGGGATGAATAGGGAGAAGCTATACCATTTATAAGGAAAGAGCACAAGCTGGGAAAGTCAGAACTTCTTGGGATGAGCATCTGAAGGCTGGGCTGCTGCTGCTGGACTGGAACTTCCATGGAGAAAGTGATTTTTATTTTGAGAATGGGACAAAGTGATTTTAATTTTGAGAATGGGAAAAACTGATTTTGATTTTGAGAACAGAGCTGCTGAAGACTTCAGAGGGCCAGCTGGAGCTGCCAGAGGAAGCATGACTGTGGTGTCGGTACTTTGTCTGTTTGTGGGTCTGTTAAGTGTTCTCCTCCCAGGAACAGAAGCTGGGAAGGACTTGAGGTGGACTGGATACTGTGAGCTTCAATATGGAGCAGGAACTGCATGGAGAGCTGGACAAGGAGCTGGGAATTTTCTGCCTTTGAACTCAGGTGGAAGTTGGTTAGATTCAGGCAGGAGCTGGGACCATGGAAGAGGAATCATGGAAGCTCAAAGCCTGCCCTGAGTCAAGAAGAAAAAACTACTCCTCTGAGTAGTGACTGATGAAATTGAGGGGTGGATGGCCTGTGTATTTTCCACTACCCCTTAAGAGGGTACTGAGTAGTGATTGACAACTGAATACTGACTGATTTGTAACTTAGTGTGCTCCATGGGTGGAGGACTTTGACCTTTTGTACTTTATGATTGGATGATTGAATTACTAAGTGATTGATTGACTAAATGATTGTACTTTATTCAAAACTATTTGACCATTGTAGTGATAAGCTGTTGAGTTATGTCATTGTGAATGTTGTATTTTGATTTTCTGTGATAAGTTGTAACATTGTGAATGCTGTACCTTGATTTTCTGTGAATGTTTTGCTCTGATTTGTTATTGAATAGAGTGTTCACCATACTATGTAATCAGAATCTTGAAAGCTGTTCACAGAATCTGTCCTATGAAAAGCTTCTCGTGCTTGGCTTTACATACATCTTTATAAGAGATATGCTTTTTCCCTCCTCAAAAACGAGCTATCCTAGATCTAGGGCTTTACTGTCACACATAGGCAAATTTTAGGTTGGTGGCAGGCTAAGCTTGATAGGAACGTTCTCAAATACAAAGCCAAGTTCATCTTCTAAGCTATGAGTTTGGGCATACAAAATTGGTTAAATGGGTATCATTGGGTTCCATGGTTTGGAGCCCTTTCATTCAGTTGAAAATTAATCTATATTCATAAGCTAGGTAGCTAGAGTACTAGCTCTGGAGTCAGGAAGAACTTAGTTCAAATCTGGCCTCAGACACTAATTATGTAACCCTGGGCAAGTTACATAATCTCTATTTGCCTCAATTTCCTCAACTATAAAATGGGGATAATAAAAATGTCTGTCTCAGAGGTTTGCTGTTAAGATCAAATGAAATAATATTTGTAAAGCACTTAGCACAGTGCCTGGCACATAGTAGGCATTCTACCAATGCTTTCTTCCCCGATTTTCCCCATCTCATTGTCTTGAGCTATTTTGTATTCTAGGTCATGCTGTCTCCCACAATGTGATTTTGTGTGACTGCACAGTTTTTCCTGATTTCCATATACATATTAGAAACTGAATACAGCTCAGCTCTAATAAATGAATGGATAATTAGGACCACTGCCATGAAATAGATGCCATACGAGTGATTTGTGGGTAATGCAGGCTGCCAGAGAAGAGTTCTTTTAGGCTCATGTAAGAATATCCTTCAGCCCCAATCAATCACACCTAATAGGTGTTGCTCAAGAAAATATAACATTATTATTCCACACCTCTGTCAACTCAGAGTCACAGAGAAATTAAACTTGTCCTGAGTCCCTTTGATCTGGGTTGTATCTAGGTGGTTGGCAGCCATCTATTACACAACTTAGGGAGAATTGTGAATAGGGACTTGGCTGAGGTGGTTGAATTCCTATATTCTTGTTTAAGCTTCATTCACACAAAAGCTATGGGGAGTGGTCTCACTCATATCATGTACATCACTCCCTTTGGTCCCATGGATACATGACACGTAATATCTTTTGACCATGATTTATTTTGCCTGCATTTTTGTTTGTTTGTCTGTTTACTGTACCCTAGGAAATGAATAGTAGAATAGTGATTAAAGTTTGCCATTTGTCATCTCAGAAGATGACAATGGCTATACTATCTTTGCCATAAATATTAGGAGAAAAATGTCACACGTGGTGATAATGGCAGGACCCTAGTTCATCCTTATTTTGCTCTCCTCTCAGTCATATATTGAAGCCAGTGGCAACTTTAAATCATGATTTCAAAAGAAAAGGAGAAAGAGAATTTATCTTGAAATCCACATGATTAGATTTAAAAACTAACACCCTCCCCCCAAGACAAATGAGTTCCTAAATTGTACCTCTACAAATATTTGAAAATTCCTCATGTGGGAATTTGCAACGCTGCAAATCTAGCAAGCATGTACAGGCTCAGGCTAACTAGATTAAGATGGCAATAGGAAGTAGAACAAGGATAATCCATTATACAGGGTAAGGTAGCAGGAAGAATAATGAATTAATCCAAAGGCTATAATAAATTCCACAAATTTGATATTGAAAAGGTTGTTTATCTACTATCAGATTTGAATATTGCCAATGTTAAGAGTCAGCAAATTTGTCCTTTAATGGTATGTAAATCACAAGGTTTCTTATAAGTAGTTATAGTGATGTTACTAACATTAATGATGAAAACAGAATGCTGTGCAGTTAAAAGGAACTAATGTATTTTAATTTTATTTTCGAACTCAAGCCAAAGAGCTTGAATATAAAGCAGTATGGATGTGGTTCAAACCCACAAAATCCTAAAATGTAAATGGAAAAATGGGAGTGAATTATATTCTCCCCTAGTATATCCCATGAGGACTATTTGCAAGTCAATGATTCTGAATGATTTGAAAATATTTACTTTTTGATTTAGGTCCACAATGGCTTCATATTTTTAAAGAGTAATTTCATGAAATACTGGAAAATGGCTTCTAAGTCAGTGTCTGCATGATCCAAATTTTGACAGTATCTTAGATAATTAGAATGTCTACAACTGTGGTTTCCAATGCTTTTATGAGGGAATCTACTCTTCATTTTCTCAAAGCATTGATGTGAAGTATGTGCATTGAGAAGGAAATCACTGAAGAGGCAAGAGGTACTCAGAATAAAAATTTTTCAGTAGGGAAAGAGATGCTTCTGTTTCTGGGAAACAAAAAACTTCTTGAGGGTTCCTGTAACAATGGCCTTGGAGATCAGTTAGATATGACTTCAGGACTTATTTATTAATTGAAGATTTCGATATAAGAACATGGTTAAAAGGATATTTAGGATAGAGATAGGATCTGTGATTTATTTAGCAAATCCCTAATCCCATAAATTGATAACTTCTCTGAAATTCATCATCTTAGAAAGTTGCCTAGAACAGAAAGTTGTCTTAGAACATTTCCCACCAGCTGAACAGCTTGGATTCAGATCCAATCATCATCATGCTCTCAGGAGAAGCTCATCACCATTAATCTCATCATCTGATCAGTTTCTGTACTCACACCTCATCAGTATGATCAGTAGCCTTTGCCCCTCTGATTGAAGGACTGGAGAGCAGGTACATTCTTCCATTCCACACCCTTTCAGTTTCTTTTTGTATACTGTCCTTTTTCATTAGATTATAAGCTCCTCAAGGACAGAGGTTATCTTACTTTGTCTTATTTGTACTACTAGTGTTTACCACAGTGCTTAGCACACAGTTGAAGCTTAATAAATGTTTATTGAATTGAATTGACTTAGAAATGTGCTTTGAACTTGAGTCTTCTTGATTCCATGGCTGTCATTCTTATTCACTGTGTCATGCTAACTTTTCTGATAAAGGTTAGGTTTTATTAATAGAGAACCAATTAGATCAAAGTAATGGTTAGTAGCATTGTTGCTCAAGGAGATATATTTCTCTTAACCTTTCAAGAATCTTATGGAATGGGTAGCAGAATGGACAGCAAGTTTGGAGATCAATTGAAGTGTTTATTGTGTTGGCAATATTCTGTAGACCACCTGATAAGAAGGTAGAATGGGATGATTAAATTTAGAAGCAAATCAAAAAGTCATGGAGAAATACAGTTTTGACATGGAACACATGCTAAAAGTTCTTCTAGTTTCCAAAAGAAATTATGTGGCTGGAAAGGGAGAAATTGTGAATGTGATTTGGTGAACTTTGGAATTATGAGCTTTATAACTGATGCAAGATTGAACTTCTGGAGAAAAATTTGGGATGACTTGAAGTGAATAGAAAAGCAAAGGATTGCAGTTAAAGGAGGAGAAGAAGGGTTCATTGTAACTAGGATTTAATCTGAAGGAGTGTAAGAATTGTAAAGAAAAACCTGATGAAAAGGAAAAGGACCCAAGGAGAAGGAGAAAATACCTGATATGGAAAAGCCAATAAAACGATTTTGTTCTTCCAGAAGAGAAGGGAGCTAGACTCAGTTGCTTGTCTCCTAAGGTTGTCTCTTGTCTCAATTTCCTAACGGTGTGTTGCCCTTTGTGGCCCTGTTACTGTCACTCATAGTGATGTTTTGCAATGAAAACATCCTTATTCCTAGAGCCACTCCTAGAGTGACTATGCAGGAATCCTGTCAAACTACAATGATGCCATTCAAATACTAAGGGACTCATTCCCCTGTTGTGGTTAGGAAAAGAAATGCTGTGACACAGTGTCTCTTGTGGCCATTTTGGATTACAGTGAATGGGCCAAGCACTGCTCTTTAAAAGCTTGTGATTTACTAAAAAAAAATTCTGGATCTGAAATCAGAGAATGTAGATGCAAATCCCTGCCTGGTCCCTTGCTGCCTTCATCACCTTGTATAATCACTTTATTTCTGAGCCTTGTTTTCCTCATTTGTAAAATTAAAGAAGGGGACTATATGCACTTTGAGGTCCCTTCCAATGCTAACTCTATGAGGCTGTGAATGATGTTTTAGGTCTATTAGGTGCTATTAGGTGATCTAGCTGGAAGCTGGTGCCCTTTTCAGATTTGGTTAGTTTTATTTGTGGGAAGGAGTGGTAACATTGCCAGTTCTAAGAAGGAGCAAGTAAACCTCAGGACAAAGCACTTACTGAAGCCAATGATAACTGAAATGTCTTGTTTCTCAGCAGCTAATTTACATATGAGTATTATGAGGATTTTGAAACTCTAATGTATAGAACCAGGAAACACTAATATATAGAATGTGTTGGTAAGGACAATTTTATATTGCTTATTTCTATAGGATGTATGGGAGACCCTTCTAAAAAAGAACAGGAGATAAAAACCAGGGAAACAGAAATACAAGAGAAGAAAACACACTGGTGCATGAACAGAGTCTTGTCTATTAGTGGAGTGCTCAGAATGAAAATTTCTCCTTATATTCTCTCTCTCCCCTCTCCTCTTCCTCTCCCTCTCCTCTTTCTCGCTCTCTATTTCCATCCCTGTCTCAAAGACATTGATAAGTTGTAGAGTGTCCAGAGGATGGCAAACAGGATGGTTAGGGACCTTGTGTTCATATCATATGAGTACAGGCTAAAGAAGCTGGAGATACTTAGGTTGGGGAAGAGAAGTTTATCTTGATTATTTGAATGGTTGTTACATGGAAGAGATAAAGTATTAGAATTTTTTCTCCTTGGGTCCTATAGGGCAGAACTGGGAGAAATGTGTAGAAGATGCAATGAGATATTTAGACTTCACATTGGGGGGAAAAATCATCCCTAGCAGTGTTGTAAGGTGGCCTTAGTTCCACTTGTTTTTGCTAATGTAGTGGAAATTTTTATTTATACTATCAACCCATCAATACCAGATGTGTTTCAAGGCATATCCAGCTTTACTATTCTTTGAAAAGTCATAGTTAGGAGAGTATTCCAGGAAGATGGTGGAATAGGTCAGAAAACTGTTGGCTTTCCAAATTTCCTCCACAAAAAAAGACAGAACATTTCTTTAGAGCAGCAGAAATTAAAAAAAAAACTGGGGCAAAGCAGTTGCTCTCCTAAGATGTTTTGAGAAGACCCCCAGAAAGACCTGACCTCCTGGGGTGGAAGTTCTGACTGACTGAAGGGCAAACACCTTCAGGTCAACTCTGCTAAATCAACAAACAAGCCCTTGGGGCAGCTGGGTTGGGAGACAACCTCAGCCTTAGAAACTTTGATCTCACAGACAGTGTGAGGGTCTTAAGACTGAGTAGGGGAAGATGGAAGGACCTTCCACTGTTGAGGGATGGCAAGCATAGCGTCTGGTGAATGCAGTAACAGAGAAGTTGGGACCCTGCTGGCTAAGGGTAACTTGCAGAAGAGCAGAGTCCCTGGTTTCAATTTCAGAGCAAAGAAGACAAGCTGTAGTCTGCAGCCAATGGAGGGACCACAGGAAGCAAGATCATTTGCAGGATAGAATGACTAGGGGCCCTACCTATGCCTTAGAAATGTAGAGGAGAGCCTAAGGTTGGGTGCTGGGATAGACTTAAGAATATAACAGTAAGAAGGATCTGAGACTTGGGGTATCATTCCCTATATCTTGTGACTAGAACTTAATTATATTAATGGCTGCTAAAAACAAACTAAGAATTAAAAATGAATAAACAAAAGAGAAAGAACTCAACCATAAATAGAAAGGTGATAGAGAAGATTTGATTTCTTTTTCAGAGAAAGATAATGGAGCTAAAAAGCCACTGTTTTTTCTATGAGAAATGTCAAATTGCCCCAAGCACAAAAAGAATTCTTTGAAGAACTTATAAAAGACTTTAAGAATCAAATAAGAGAGATTGAGGAAAAATTAGAACAAAAATAAGACAAGCCAATAAAATCAAGGATATTATGAGAAGAAAGTCAACCAACTTGAAATAGAGAATCAAAAACTTAAGGAAGAAAATAATTTCTTGAAAACTAGAACTGGGCAAGGAGAAGCTAGTGACATTCCAAGACACCAAGAAATAATAAAACAAAATCAAAAGAATGAAAAAGTAGAAGAGAATGTGAAACATCTCATCAGAAAAACAACTAATGTGGAGGACAGATTGGGGAGAAATAGTGTAAGAATAGCCAGACTACCTGAAAATTACGATAAAAATGTATCTTGATATAATATTGCAAGAAATTATCAAGGAACTTTGCCCTGAAGTTCTAGAACAAGAAGGCAAAAGAGAAATAGAAAAAAATCCACCAATCACCACCTGAAAGAGATCCCAGGAGGAAAACTTACAGGAACACCATAGCCAACTTTCTAAGTCCCCCAATCAAGGAAAAAATGTTGCAAGCAAAAAGAAAATAAAAACAATTTAAATATAGTGGAGCTACAATAAGGATTATGCAAGACCTAGCTGCTCCTATGTGAAGGACTATAGGTTTTGGAATACTATATTTCAGAGAGCAAAAGAGCTAGGGTTCTGAACCAAGAGTAACTTATCCAGCAAAGCTAAGTTTATTCCTGAATGAAATAAATTAAAAGACTTTCAGATATTTGTGACAAAAACAGCAGAACTTAAGGGAAAATTTGACATATAAGATCCAGGAGAAATATAATGTAAACATTAAAGACCAACTATAAGGGACTTGATATGGTGAAATTGTTTACTTCTTATATTTGAAAAAGTTATCAGCACTCTTATGTCTGTCATCATGTGGGCAGTTTGAAAGTTTGTTTGAAAGAAAGGGTTGAGCTGAGTTGTGCATATTGGGGGTGATTCTAAAAAATAAAACTGTGTAGGGAGAGATAAAAAGGAGTAATAATCGCATACAAATGAGTCATCAAAGGAAAAAAATGACACAGAAGAAGCTAGTATGAGGGAGGACAGGTAGTGCTGGAACCTTACTCTAATCTGAAATGGTTTAAAGGGGGAACAACATATACATCTAGAAGGATATAAATGTCTTCTAAATTCTAAATACTGTCCATGGGGTAAAGATATTGGAGTGGTTTGCCATTTCCTTCCCCAGTGGATCACCTTTTATCAGAAACTCTCCATTATGACCTATCCATCTTGGGTTTGATTCCATGAGGAATATAGAAAATTGGAGACTAGATAATTAAACCCCTCCTGGATCACTGCCTTGGCATAGCAGAGGGGCTTGTGTAGCTCAGTGAAACTATGACCTGTGCCATGCAGGGTTCTCCCTTGGATCCCTCTTTTTCCATTGTGCCTCCTAACTCCTGGAACAAATTCTATTCCTTCAAGTGACAGAGGATGTTGCCCAATGGTAGGACCCATACCACCACCTTCTTGATTATGCAGCCCAACATTGATCTATTCCCTCCCCTGATTACCTTCTTTCTCTATTTTCCTGAAGGTCTCCTCCCTGGAACAATGCCCTTCCATTCCCCCAGTTGTCACTTGCTCCTAAGAGTTCCAACTCAACTTCTTCTGAGATAATATGAATGATCTTTTCAAACATTAAATCCCCTGGCAAACATCCAGCACAAGGTTCTCACTTCACAGAACATCTTTCATTACCCATAATACCATTCTTCAGTGTAATACTTTCCCATCACCAAAGCAGGGATTCCTTTTCTCTCCTTGATTTTTAATTCTTTCCTCTTCCTCTTTACCTATTTTTCTCTGGGATCTTCTCTTCCTTAGAGATCACAGGGGTCCCCTTCCTCTCAGTTCTAACCATCAGTTTCACCTAGGCACATCGCACTCTTCTCCATCCCTTTCTTCTCTCCCCTCCCTATGTCCTGTTTTCATGCACCATTTAATTTTTAAATTAAGTCCTTCAAAACAAAACAAAACAAAAACATTGATTTCTCTGTAGGCATGGAGTCCCAAGTTTCTGTTCATAATACTTCAGGCCAACCTCTTCACTGTTACCTCTCCCTGACTTTTGCCTTTATCCCTGTCTATTTGTGTTATGTCTAGAAAGAAGCCTTTTACTGTCTTACTGCTCTCTTTGCTGTCACTCTATTGCCATTACTGCTGCTGCATTTGTTCACCTCTCTTGCATTTCTGTTGTTGGGTATGTTTGAGAAGCAAATGATCTCTTCTGGTCTGATTTTGTTTTTAAGAATGTTTCAAATGCCTCTTTATTTTTTTTTCATTTATGGTTAAGCACAGATTTGCAGGGTAGGTCACCCTGGGCTGCATCATGAACTCCTTTGCTCTTCAGAACACATTATTCTATTCCCTCCTGTGTTTTCTTATGGGTACAAGAATAATCTTGTTATTCAAATTTCCTTTTCTTTGTACTTGAAGGTTTTTTTTTCCTTTTCATTGCTTATAAAATGTGTTGTTTCTGAATTGAGTTGTTAAGTTAACCATTATTTATCTTGGAGTTTGCAGCTTTGGGTTCTTTTTTTTTTCTGGATCTAATCTATCTATGAATTATTTCAGTTGATATTTATTTTTCTGTGTTAAGAAGTTCTGGAAAGTTTTCTTAAATTATGTCTTGCATTATGGTGTTTAGATTTTTTTGGAGTCATGCTTTTCTGGGAAACAGAATCTTTAGGCTGTCTCTGTGTACCCTTGTTTTAAGACAAGTATGTTTTATTTGGATAGAGTGTATATATTTTTTTCTTTTTTATTTTGTTCTACATTGTCCTTCACTTCAGTATATTTGCATTTCCCATCATTTATTTTCTCTCTTGCTTCTTTGGTGAGACCACAGATTCAAGTTTTTCTATTCTACCAATTAATTTTGCTGTGCAGGCCATAATACTTCTCTCATAATTCTTGTTTCTCTATTAAACCATTCAGGAGCAGCTTATTGTCATTCCATGTTCTTCTTCTTCTTCTTCTTTTTTTTTTTTTTTTGCTTTTTAGAGGGGGGAATGTAGGGCAATTGGGGTTAAGTGACTTGCCCAAGGTCACATGGCTAGTTTTGTGTTAAGTGTCTGAGGCAGGATTTGAACTCAGGTCCTCCTGACTCCAGGGTCGGTGCTCTATTCACTGCACCACCTAGCTGCCCTGTCATTCCATGTTCTTGTCAAATTCAGCAGTGTCTTTTGTCTCGTCAAATGTCCCATCATTTCCCTTAATTTTACAGTATTTATTCATAGATATCTGAACTCATTTACTAGATCTGGAGGCCATATTTCCTCCTGCTATTAATGTTGCCTCTGTTGATTGATCTGCTTATATTCAGTCTTTGAGTTTTCTTTTTCCTGAGATCTTTGGTAATTTTAGTCTTATTTCCCCCGTTGTTAATTTTTTTATTTCCTCTCCTCAGATGGTGGTTTCTCCCCTGGAGTGAAGATGCCCTCAGTGAAATTTTTTACCTCTGATCTGTGTAACCTTGGGCAAATTACTTAATCTGTCTGGGCTTCAGTTTCTTCATCTGTAAAATAAGAAGGATGGATTCCTGGAGTCTCTTTTAGTCCTAGGTCTGTGATCCTAAGTCTATGTTTATTCATCATTTCGCACCTGGCTTTTCTGCTGAACTTCATCACAGTTTCTAAAAACTCACGTTCCTGCAAGATTGAAACAATTCCCAAACTTGCCCTTGTCCCTGGAGCTCCTGGAGCTCCTGGAGCATCTGCTATTCTTTGATTGGAGAGGGTGGGGGATACTCATAGGGCACTTCCTCTAAGATCCTCTGCTTAAGGAAGCACCCAGAACATCACCTGACTCACAGGGCCAGATATCCTTCTCCCACCCCCTTTACCAGATTCTTTTTATGTTTTTGCTTCCCTCATTAGATTGTGAACTCCTTTGGGTCAGGGTCTAACTTTTGCCTTTCTTTGTGTTTCCAGTGATTGTGTACAAAGTAGTCTCTTAATAAATCTGTGGTACATGATAGATTCTTAATAATTGGTAATTGATTTATCGTTTGTAACTTTATACAAAATTTAGATGGCTTTTATATTACCGAACAAGAAAGAGATAAAACTACTCCTTTAAGCATGAACTGCTGGGATAGACATGAATTTTTACTTTATTGATTTGAATTATATAATATTTAATTAAAAATAACACGCACAGGGTTACTTTCTCCGAGTAATCTGATAGTTCTTTATATTCACCTAAAATCAACATATAATTTATAAGTTATTTCTGCTCATGTCATATGAGGGTTAGTTAAAGAAAAGAAGGATGATTATCTTGGAGAAAAGGAGCCTTGGAAAAAGGCACAAACAGCCTTTGAATATTTTGCAGAACTGCAGAATTTCCAAGTAGGAAAGGACACCATTGACCATTTAACCTAACTCATCCTGGAAATAGAATCCTCTCTAGCAATAGAATTTATTCTTTTTTGTCCTAATGGACAATGCTAAGGCCACTGACTGGAATTCACAGGGAGGCAGATTTAGACTCAATGTAAAGAAAAAAATATTTAACAAAGCTGTCTCAAAATGGAATGGATTGCCTCACAGGGAATTGAATTCTTAATTACCAGAGTGGTCCAAATAAAGGCTGGATGACTAACTGTTAGGGAAGTCACATCCCAGGACAGGGGATTGCACTAGATGACCTCCAGGAACTTTTGTGCATAGCGAGACCTTAATCAAGGTTTGTTCAACAAAATGTAATTCAATTTTTACTGAGATCCCATAGTTTCTATGATTCTTCACATTGCTGTTGCTAACCATAGAAATGGGCTTAAAATAAAATATTGGAGCAGCTGCTTGACCTGAATCTACTTTGAAACAGTCAGAGTGAATCACTGACAAGACAAACTAAGGTTCCTTCTTGGATTTGGCTTTTGCTATTGTGATGGGAACAGCATGACTTTGCCAAGTCTATTAATAAATACTACTACTCCCAGCGATGGATGTTGTATATTGCTTTAAAGTCTTATCCGAGAAAGCGGATATCCTTTATAACGGGTTCTTTTGCTTCTTGAGTATTCTGACATTTCACAGGTGAACAATGGCTCGATATGTATGTCTAAATGGCTCTCCTTATTCAATAAAGTATTGTATTATTGAATGAATTACAAAAAGGCCATATCCTTTGCACATTAACTTTGGATCTGATGCTTAAAGAAAAATCCTGGTTTTCTTTCAGATGCTAATAATGGACCTTCTAGGCAAAGGAAGACTATTCTCTAAAAGGATTTGGTTGAGACTAGCTCCACTTTATTTTCATTTAATTATTTCTTATTATTTGTCATTTTTACAATAACAGTAAATGGTTTTCTTTTCCTCTCCTTATGAACACTGGAGTAATTTTTAAGGCAATTTAATCAATTCACAAACATTTGTTAATCACCCACTATATGCCAGGCCAGGCATGGTATTGGGTCCTAGGAATTATTTGTTTCAGACTTGTGATTTCATGCATAGGGAACTCCAAGTTTGGAAACTTCTTCCATGGAAGCAGGTCAGCCACAATCTCTAATTTGACATCTTGGAGGGTTGCCTGGGGGTATTGGTAAGTGAATGATTTTCACATGATCACATAGCCAGTAAGTGTCTGAGACAGGACCTGGCTCCAAGACCTGTTCTCTATCCACTACAGCATGCTGCCTTTGGCACTAGAACTACAAAGATTTAAGAAAAAAAAAGAAAGAAAGAAATGATATTGTCTCACCTCAAAGGAGATTACTTTCTACTAGAATGGGAAGTGGTGGTGGTCAGGGCTAGGGAGACAGGTAAGATTAATGAATGCATTTCTGTATAAATTGTGAAATCCACAAGTTATGTTTCTTTACACTGACTATTAATCCAAATTTCTCCATCTAAATATTATTTCAATGGCCAATTTTGACATGAATGTGATCCTGGATTTTTCAAAGGGTTAGTAGACCCATCAATGGATTGTACCTGTCATTTGAGGCATAGACTATGTAAGTATGGAAAGCCCCATGAAAAGAGGGGTATCCACTGAATGAGATTTCCCACAGTAACTCAAAGAATTACATAATCTAGGAGTTATGAGGTAATTCAGGGGCCATCTAAGCCCCTGTATCATTGGACAAGAAGAAACTTGAGACCATTTGCAACAAGCTGTCATTTAGCTTTACTTGAAGACCTTCATTGAGGAGAAACTCATTATCTTATGAGGTAGCACATTCCAGCTTTGGAAAGCTTAATTCTTAAAATGTTTTCTTTTTCTTCTTCTTGGCTTCAAGAATAAATTTCCCTATTTGAAACTTGTGCACATTACTCTTAGGAGCACAGCTCTTCAGGAACAAATGAAGTCACATGCTTCTTCCACATGGCAGTCCTCCAGCAATTTTCATGTTCCCCTATAAACCTTCTCTTCTCCAGGCTAAACATCTTCATTTCTTTAAATTGATTCTCAGATGACATGCTTTGGGAACTCTTCACCATCATGTTTGCCTTTTTCTTACCACTTTCTAGCTCATTAATGCCCTCTTAAAATGCAGTGTCCAGGACTGTACAGAATGCATCAGTTGTTGTCTGACTGGGTCTCTAGCCATGCCCTTCCATTTTGATCTTGTAAATATGATTTATTGAAATCCAGGATGAGACTTACATTTATTTGTTTTGTTTAATGCCATTAGATTTAACCCATGGTTCTTACTTGATGA
The DNA here is from genome assembly GCF_028583685.1 of Petaurus breviceps papuanus. Taxonomy (NCBI): domain Eukaryota; kingdom Metazoa; phylum Chordata; class Mammalia; order Diprotodontia; family Petauridae; genus Petaurus; species Petaurus breviceps. Next base: position 1,645,834 of record NW_027187275.1, read on the forward strand.
ATATTGTTTTTATCTTGACTATTTTATTCAATGTACTAACTGTCCCTTCAAGCTTTGTGTCATCTCTATGTTGCTTCCCTTGAGAGAAGGTAATAATCTCTTTAAGTGCAGGAATACTTTTTGTTTTTGATTCTGTATCCCCTGCCTCTAGCACAGTGACTGCTAATAAATGCCTACTCATTGGCTAATTTCTCACTTAGACATACAGAGGATGAGTTTTGTGCAAAATTTTGCCTGTCTGGAGATCAAACTGAAATAGAAACAGGAACCGTTATGAATAAGGATCCTTGTGGATTGAATATCGACTCAAAAACCACATATTAACATTATCTATGTTTTATTATATTTTTATTTATTTTGTTAAAATATTTCCCAAATACATTTTAAATAAGTTCTGGTTGCACTTAGGAGTATTGTATGAATATATTTGACACCTCTGGTCCAGAGTGATTAGGCACTGATTTTTCTTTTACCACATACTTTTATATCATTATCTGGCCAACCAAGTCCATACTAGTAAAAATTGGAGACTGGATAGCTCTGCACATGGTAGGGATGCTATTTTTTCTATTTTCCTTAAGGAGAATTATATCCTATAAAAGGGAGGAACTAATGAGGAGAAATTCTATTTTGGATACAATTCTTAATGACAGGGTTGTTGAGGTGCAAGAGACAGGTCAAAACTTCCTCTTAGATTTTGTGATAGAGAAGGAAGGGAAAGCTAGACATCATCTGACATTCACTCTAGATTTGGAGAAATACAACTTCAAAATGCTCAGAACAAGAATAATTAAGATTTTGAGGACAAAAAATGCTAAAGGGAAGTCATCCCAAAAGAGTGGAAAAGTTAAGAATAAAAACTTGAAAACATAGGAAACAAGAATTCCAATGGGAAGGAAAAGGGAGGAATTTTTGGAAGAGACTAGTGTAAAGGTACAGGGAATTTGCCAACCAGTTCCAAATGATAAACATAACAAAGATAGAAGCAAGAGCATTGAACAAAAGGATGGATATAGTGAAAGGAAGGTTAGAACTCAGAATGAAATAGCTGGGAAGATGAAAATTGACAACAGTGAAAATGAAAAACTACTTTCTTCTAAGTTTGCTTCTGTATTCTCTGCTGTAGAGAATTACTTGTGAATTTCTTAATTCACAATGATGAATACCTGAGAATACTTTGAATCTCATAACAACCTTGTGATTTAGGTGCTATTATCCCCATTTTGCTGATGTAGAAACTGGCAGAGAGAGGTGAAGTAATTACCTTAAGTCATGTAGCTAGTAAAGGTTTGAGGTGGGGTTTTGAATTCTTCTTCCTTAATCTAAAGAAGTTGTATTTGCATGAAGAATAGGTTATGCCAACCTAGATTTGTTTCCTTTTGTATAGCCAGGATTTCCCAGTTATATTTTTTGGGGGACAAGTTTACTAAATTGATCGAACAAGGGAATGCTATGGACATAGTTTGCCTTGGTTTGAACAAGACATTTGATAAAACCTTCCAAATGAGTCTTGTGGAAAAGATGGAGAGATTTGGCCAGATGTTAGTTTAGCAAAGTGGAATCTGAACTGGTTGAATCAGCAGATGCAGAAAGTAACTATTAATGGTTTGATATCAGCTCTGCAGAAGGTCTTCAGTGGATTTTTCCCAGGGATTTTTCTTATGGTTTGTATAAATGCACAGATACATCCTCACCAAATTTATAGATGTCACAAATCTGGAATGAATAGCTAACACACTAGTTGATATGATAAAGATCTAAAAAAACATTGAGATAGGTTGGGACATTAGATTGAACCTAATAAGGTAAAATTTAATAGGGAGAAATATAAAGTCATATCTGGGTTAAAAACAAATTGACTTCATATGTATAAGATAGGGAAGGCAGAGATGGCAAATTGAAGTATGTCTGGAGTTTTTAGTAGACTCAGTATGAGTCAGTAGTGTGATATGGCAATTAGCAAAACTGCTGTGATCTTGGGATTCACTGAGAGAAGGATAACTTCCCGAGATAAGGAAGTGACAGGTCAAATTATGCTATATTTTGATCTGACTAAGCTAGAGCATGGTATTCAGTTCTGGGTGTCACGTCTTAGGAAGGACACTGCAAAACTGCAAAGCATCCAAAGGAGGGTGGCCAAGATGGTGAAGGACCTTGATTACGGACTAGTTGGAGGTGCTGGGGCTGTTTAGCCCAGAGAAGAGATAATTGGGGAAGGAGCACTTTGATGGTGGTGGACAAAGTATGGAGATAGAAAGCACTCTGGAGAGGAAGCATGGAAGCCTACCTTCTTAGGAGAATAAAATCTGCCATATTAGTACCCTAGGGCAAAGTCCTATTTGCCTCATGCTAGGTACTTTATCCCCAAACTTTTCTTCATTCTCTTACGCATTTTTCATTCAAACTCAAACTGGAGTTAATCTGCAGGTGGAGTTATTTTTGTGCATATATTTGTACTCTGTAGGTCTGGTCATTATCTTTGAATTACTCTGCAATTACTTTGTAACTACAAAGCTCGGGAATTCTAATTATGTGCTGGGGCACCACCCAATGTGGAAATGTCAAATACAGGCCTATATTTCTAAATCCTACTAAGCCATGATTTCTGTTCTCCATTGTTATCAGAGGGCAAGGTTTCAATGCTCATACAATCCTGTTCTGTGCTCCACCCACTGAGAAAACACTAGCCATTGCTATCAGAGCTGGATTTGAAAAGCTTATTCTGATCATTAGGGTCAACTGGTCAAGTAACTCTATTGCTATCCTAATAATTTCAAAGAATAGGATAAAGCCCATCTGTTGTTGCCAAAATCTTGTTGTCTTCCATGCACCTCACATGTGGCTATTTTAAAACAGTGCTATCACAAATTCCTCAAAAAATATGAGTTTTTGCCCTACACGTGGCAACTGGCACATAGTATGTGCTAAATAAATGTTTGTTGATTAATTCATTGTTAAAAGAGGGGATCTGAAGGGGACCTCAGAGTCAGATTAAGAGGAACCCTCTAACCAAACCCAATCTTATAATTGAAGAAACTGAGGCCCAGAATTACCCAATGTCATAGGTAATAAAAAGTTATCTCTCTAGTAAATCAATATTTGACTTGTTAGGCCCCTGATGCCACCCAACAATAAATATTTAAAATTAATAATATGTATAACAAATAAATGATATATTATTAATTAATATGATAATTATAATGAAGATACAATATATAATTGTATCATATAACATTAGAACATAATATATAATTACATATCAATTAGCATCATATTAATATAATAATAATAATAACTCACTAATGTCATACTTTAAGGTTTGCAAAGCATCTCTAACATGTTATCTCATTTAATCCTCACAACAACTTTGTCATGTAGGTGATATTATCCTCATTTTATAGATGAGGAAATAGGCTGAGAGACATTAGGTGACTTGCCCAAGGTCAGATAACTAGTAAGTGATTGAGGAAGATTTGAACTCAAGTCTTCCTGATCCCATCCAACAGTCTATTCACTGTTCCATCTACATGTCTATAATGCCTAGCTGTGCTAAAGTTTCCTACTTTATCTTTATCTGATAATTGAAAAAAAATACCACACTTCTTATTTTGTCACTCATGAAGCTTGCAATCCTTGGTTTCTTCTGTCTCCACTCTAACTTTGATGACCAGAAATATGAACAAAAGTGTCATGTGGGCTGTTATGTAATGGGGCAGGAGTTGGAAGAGGAATAGTGTCTGTGGCTGTCTTCAGTCACCCATTGTGTGAGTTCTAGACTTCCTACCTCAGAGTCTTTAAATAGAGGGAAAAACTGAGTCAGAAGAGCTACATTATAATCTGAGCTCTAGTACTTTCCATGGCTAAGTCTGATTGTGGAATTAGTCACTCATTCTCTCTGAAGCTTAGTTTCCTCATCTACAAAGTGGGGCTAATAATACTCCTACTGCCACCTCAGTGTTATTGTGTGGATTTGTGAATGTGCCCAAGCTATAACAAAGTTCTCAGCTGCTTTCTGTGTCATGGAGCCTTTTGGTGGTCTGGTGAAGCTTATGGACCCCTTCTTTGAACAATGATTTTTTTTTTAAATCATGATGGAAAGAAATGGTAAATTTCAGTTGGAAGTTAATGAAATTTTTTTTCCTACTCAAGTTCATAGACACCCTGAAATTTATCAGAATACCCCTTAGGTATCCATGGAGCACAGTTTAAAAACGCTTTCCCTAAATAAATGAGTTATTATTCATCACTTCCATCTCTGTTGGCACAATGTCATCAAAAATGTCATCATAAGATAGTAATTGCATGAAAGCATTCAACATTACCTTCCTATCTAAGGTCAGGTAACTTTAGAAGCCCCAATGTATAAATATGATATTTAACATCATTAGAATTGTCTTTTGAAGGGATGTGGGAAAATTGGAACACTAATGAGCTGTTGGTGGAGTTGTGAACTGATCCAGTCATTCTGGAAAGTAATTTGGAACTATGCCCAAAGGGCTACAAAACTGTGCACACCCTTTGATCCAACAATATCCCTGTGAAATCTGTATCCCAAAGACAGAAAAATAAATAGAGAGAAAAGGACCTATATGTACAAAAGTATTTATAGCAACTTTTTTTGTGGTGGCAAAAAATTGGAAATTGAGGGGATGCACATCAATTATGGAATGGCTGAACAAGTTGTGGTATATGATTGTAATGGAATACTATTGTGCTACAAGAAATAATGAGTAGACTGATTTTAGATTTTAGAAAAAAATATAGAAAGACTTAAATGAACTGATGCAAAGTGAAGTGAGAAGAACCAGGAGAATGTTGTACAGAGTAACAGCAATATTACATGATGATCTGTGAATGACTTAGTTATTCTCAGAAATATAATGATCTAAGACAATTCCAAAAGACTCATGAAAAATGCTCTCCACATCCAGAGAAAGAACTGATGAAGTCTGAATACAGATCAAAGCATACCATTTTTCACTTTATTTTTTTCATGTTTTTTTTTTGTCTGTGTCTTCTTTCACTAATATGGAAATAAGTTTTGTATGATTACACATATATAACCTGTAGCAAATTATTTACCAAGTGAGTGAGTGGTAAGAGGAAGGTGGGAAACAAAGAATTTGGAACTCAAAATTTTAAAAATGAATGTTAAAAATTATCTTTAATCAAAATGAAATATTTAAAAAATTCCTTTGAAGTTTAGGGTTGGGGGAGGGGCTAAGATAAAATCACAGACTTAAAGTCTAACCATACCTTGCTCTGTTTCCTCCAATGGACTTAGGGGGTGCCAGGTGACATGCCAAATTGATGGGCCATCATCCAGAGAACCCTCCAAATTTGGAATAGAGGTCAGAAAATGAGCAAATTTTGAAAAACAGACAGTAGTCTGTTAGGATATAGCCAAGTGAATCCTTTTTAATTAGATCAATAGACATTTTCAATTATAGGACGAATCAGCAGAATTTGAGCTTCAGGCTAACCAAAGCTAAGAATCTGGGTCATACTCAAAACCACTGAAAACCAGGACTAAGAACATCAAAGCCCTAACATAAGGACTAGAGCATCATAAGGCTAAAAGCAAAATCCTAGGATCTTATTGAAGGTTTATCTTAATTAAATCAAGTCAGACAGATAGTTCTCAATTACAAAGGATAGAAGTAGGGTAGGAAAATCCAGTTTCATGAGATTGCATGGTCACAGCCCACCACATGTACATCTGCCTAAGAGGACTACTGGTTAGGGAGAGCCAAGACCCAGGGGTAGTTACCTCCCTGACCTACCCTGGAAAGACAACCTTTCCTCTGGAAGAGACACTGACTGTCTCCACATTCAGTACATTGTTTCTCAGGTCTGAATGAGACTGACTGCTATACCTCCTGGAGGTAACTATGAGTGTTTAAGGCATCTCTGACTTGGATTGCTGTGAATGCTATAAATGACCCTTAGGGGAAAAGGAAGTGGGGACATGATTAAGCCTAGGAAGTCTTGTGTTCAAATCCTACCTCATACACTTACTAGCATTGTGAATGGGAGAAATTACTTAATCTCTCTGAGCTTCAGTCTCTTCATTTGTAAAATAAGAAGATTAAGTCTCTGCAATGAATTTCAGTGAAAACTTCTCAGTTCCAAAATATATAAGGAAGAGATTAAAATTTATAAAGTTAAGAGCTATTCCCAGTGATAAATGATCAAAGGATATAAACAGGAAATTTTCTCTTTTTTTTTGCCATTTTTCCCCACAGCAGTATTATTTTTCCCAATTACATGTAAAAATTGTTTCATTTTTGTAAGATTTTGAGTTACAAGCTCTTCTTCCTCCCTCACTTCCCTCCCCCTCCCCAAGACGGCAAACAATCTGATATAGATTATACACTGTAAAATCATGTTAAACATATTTCTGCATTAGTCATTAGACAGGAAGCTTTTTAAAGAAAGAAGCCCAAGCTATCAACAGATGCACACACATAAGTATACACATGTATATCTTTTTTTTACTCTTTTTTTCCCCCTCATGTACTACACTCCATTTCCCATCTCTGCACCTTTGCACTGTTTGTCCCTCGTGTCTGGAATTTACTCCCTTCTCACCTCTTCCTCTTAGAATCCTGAATCTCCTTCAGTATTTAGCTCAAAGAGTCACCTTTTACATAGAAAATATCCTCATCACTCCACTGCCCAGACCCTCTCCCCATCATCTATTTGAGTTAAGGGATGACTTCATTTCTGTATTTATTCCCAATTTAGAGGAAATAATCGCTACTTAATCAATGCTTATTGCTAGATAGCTTGGTTGGATTATGAGTTAAGCTAGACGGATGCAATGTGATTCTGTGTTTGGATGGGCAGGAGTGGATAGTTTGTGGTCTGAATCAGTATAGGAACACCCACATCAGCAAGAACATGGGGCCATTGGCTTATTGCAATATTTTAAAAAATCCTAATGATTAAAATTTTTTAAATTTTTTTAAAATTTAAAATTATTTAAAATTAAAAAATTAAAAATTATTAAAAATAAAAAATCCCAAAGTAGGATGTGCTATCTTGTGAAATCATGAGGTCCATCACGGGAGCTCTTCAAAGCAGAAGACAGATTTATACTTTTTTTTTTTTAGCAGATGCTCTAGAACAGGTTTATGCTTCTGATTAGGGTTTTGACTAAATGAACTCATGGGTTGTTTCCAAATCTAAGGTCCTTTGATTCTTTAATGAGGAACACACACAGTTGTAGTGGTAACTTTTGTGAACAAATATGACAATATTCCTTTTGTAGATCAAGCATTTTATACATCTTCATAGAGAACTTCCAAAGGATCCAGGTCATTCCCAGATCATGAATTCTTTGCCTTTTCCTTAATAAAATCAAATCGAATGATTCTGCTTGTCCCCACAGGGCAAAGTTGGGAGCCAGCACTACAAGTTACAAAGAGAGCAATTTGGGCTTAAAATAAAGAAAAACTTCCTAACCATTAGAGTCAGCTCAAAGTGAAATGGAATGCTTTGGGAGGTAGTTAGCTCTCCCTCACTGGAGATCTCTAAGCAAAGGCTGGAGGACCATTTGTTGAGTTTTCTATAGTAGAGATTGCTTTTTAGGCATGGGTTGGAGTCACTGAGATCCATACTAACTATGAAATTGTGTGCTTCTGGGAGAAGTAAAACCCAGAATCTAAAAGGGAGAGTGTGAGAGAGACTGACCTAAAAAGGCATGATGTAGATTATTAAGCAGATACATTCAAGATTGACAGATGATACTATCTGTATAGATTTTTATTTTATAGACTGAATATAATGTTTGAAGTTATGGAAAAAGTGAAGTACACTGAACAGAATATCCTCCCTGGGCTACTATCCATCTGTCTACTGTCTGTCTTCTTGCCTCTCTGTACTTGCACAAATAAATTCCTTTGAGCCGAGTTTCACTTTATATGCCAGGTTCAAAATAAAGATGAACTTATTGGTATCCGACTAGACAAGGAATGGCTATATTATTTTATTGTAGCAAAGCTTGCTTGGGTCCTGAGAGTTCAAGGTCTGTCAGTCTTTCCATTATGAAGTTCTGTCTATTTTTGTCCATTTTTTATTCCATAAGAGGAATTTGCTCTAGTCTGATACCTGGGTTACAAAGTCCTCACTTGGGACAGTTTCATAACAGCCACGATAGCAAAGTAAGTCCACAGAAAATAACCTAACTCTTAAGGAAGTTTACAGCTTTAGAAGTGTGCAAAATGTATTTATCAGCTTGGATGGTCTGATTGGCATCTAAAGACATAAATAACACCCTATATTGAGAATTTAATGCAGAATATTGGCATATAGCAGAATATAAGCTTGATAGATATTCCCCCAAGTTTAAAAAAATGGATGATGCCATGTTGGTTTCAGTGTGATTAAGTGGCCCAGGTACTTGTGGTTAGGTTTCTTAGACATTCAGGGGCAGTGGTGGCATGCTGTCATAATAATTACCTTCCTCTGTGGCAGAGGAGGAGAGCACATATGATGCAGAGAGTAATAATAGCTGAAAAGCACTTTACCTGTTATCCCATTTAATCTTCTCAACAGCCTTATTAGGTTGTGCTTACAGGTTGTGTTACTCCGATACAGCCAGTGAGAAAACTGGGCTCAAGAGGGTTTAAATGAATTTACCATGGAACCAGGTAGTAAGTTTCAGAGGCATAATTTAAAACCAAATCTCTCCTGCCCACAGGTAGTTTACATTCTGTTGGAGGAAGACAATATATACATATGCTATTCACATTCCCTGCAATGTATGTGATTGCATAATTGGGTGATGCTGAACAAAAAGGGGTGGTAATAAATACAACAGCTATCAGTATTTAAGCATTCAAATAAGCATATGTTATTTCAGAGGAACTGGTCTGACTTTTAAAGGGAAACACATTAGAAACACTGTCCAATTAAAGTCTGAAATAAAAGAAAAAAATGCCGACTTTTTTTTCTATTGGAACCTTTGAAAACCGTCACATCCAACAGTAAGACCCCTTAGTGGGGAATTTCTCCCCTGGATCCTTCTAACTGTGAAGGGCCATAGAATTATTCCAAAGACCCCATGTGTAGTACCCACTTTGGGCTTGCTCTTCCAAATTCCATTTGTGATTTGTTCAGAGGGAAGCTCCCATTATAACAATGTTTGATGCTACTATCAAGGGACTTGGATCATAGACATATAGTTCTAGAGCTGGAAAAGACTTGAAAGGTCCTTTAGTCAAACATCTTTATTTTATAGTTGTACAAACTAAGGTTTATAAAGATTAAGTGACTTGCCTAAGGTCACACACAATTAATACATAGGAGAGAATGGAATCTGAGCTCAGGTCCTTGAGCTCAGGTCCTTGTGCTTCAGGGTTAGTGCTAGTCTTATCCATCCATCCATCCATCCATCCATCCATCCATCCATCCACTCGTCCATCCATCTATTCATCCATCCATTCATTTGTCCATCCATCCATCTTTCCATATATGTGTATATAGATATATGTGTATGTACATATTTCATATAAAATATAGTAGATTTCTATTTACTCTTTCCCATCTTATTCCCTATTATGTGAAAAAATAAAATTCAACTGTATACTTGGAATCTAGTAATATTCTGGAGTAGGCCACAAGCTTAAGTGAATTCAATAGGAGAAAATACTAAAGATTGGGAGGTCTCTGAAATTGATTAACTGTTTTCCTTGAAAATGGAATGGTCCAGGTTATTTCAGTCTTTTGATCTAGTTGTGGAGTTTAAGAACTCTATTATAAGTACAATAGCACTATGACTGTGTAAATAGCAGAGCACTTTAAATTTCTTCAAAGCACTGTGTGTGTATATGTATATATATACACACATACACAAATATAGATAGCTATAGCTATAACTATATACATATGTACACACACACAATATTATCTTATGCCAACTCTGTAAAGATAATACAACAGGTATTATTATCCAAATTTTACAAACAATGAAAATAAATCACCTAGGGCATGATCTTTGAGAGATATGGTACCTCTTACTGAATGAGTAGGTCTGCTACAAGATACAATGACTGATGATGGTGGTAGCTGAGAAATCTCCTCTCACCCAAGAAGAAGGCATGATTTCCCTCTCAAGGGCTGGGTTCTTCTTTAATTTCTCAATTGCCAGAGCTTAGAGCAATATCCTGCCTTAGATCCTGACTGACTCTCCAGAAAGCATGTCTATCTTCTTAAGAACCACCCTGGATTTGGCTAAGTCCTCCAAAGGCTAATCCAAATCCTCTAATTTCATCAAACTTGATTGAAGAACTTTTTCATATTTGGAAGAAAAAAAGGATCAACATTGCTCATCACTTAAACTTGAACATTTTATATCTCTGTTCTGTGGCTCTTATATTCTTCAATTTCATCCACTGGGCCTGGGGTAAACCAATCAAGGATGTCCCAATCAACTCTCCTAACTCAAGGTATATATATATATTTCTCCCAGTAGAATGTAAGTTTTTTGAGGGAAAAGGCTATTCCATATTTATGTTTGTATCCCCAGGGCCTGTAATAGTATGTCTAACATATGCTATTCATTCAAGAAATGTTTATAGGGTGGAATTTAAGGAAATAAATAATATGATGTAACATGAATTGAAGTGAACAATCCCTAGTAAAAAGGTCATCATCCAATAGAGGGGTGAAACGTTTCCTGAAGCCACTTTGTAGCACACAGCATGCTGCTTTATAAAAATATGTGGAAGAAATCTGTTAGTGCCAACTGCTTACAGTCATACCACTGACAAATAAGCAGTCCTGAAGCAGATACTGGCATTGTGTTTTCAATGGGTATACAGAGCACTGCTCATCTTTAGATCTGCAGACCCATCCAATACTCACTGAACGAATAACTTTTCTTATTCTTATATGTCTTTGTAGACCCACTGTTGAAGAAATGCTGTTGGGCCCATGGAGTCTGGAATAGTGTACCGTTCTATTTTCTACTAAAAGGTATCACTGCTCTGTACTTAGGCATTCTATAGGAATTGGAGAGCTGGGGATCTAATAAGAGGAGTTAGGTCCTACTTTTACCTTTTGTTTTTTCTGCTCCTCTCTTCCACAGAGCCATGGAATAGAAAGGTACTCAGTGTGTAACATATATCAGGTATGGGATAGGTATTTACCCCCCTCCCCCACCATGCTAAATATGAAAGACTCAAATTATTATTAGAATCACTTCAAACATGATTCTCTTCCTTAATATGCAAATACTATTACAATCTGTTGGAAAGCTGATGCTTAAACTTTACCAGAACATAAAGAAGTTCTTAGGATGACTAGTTAATTTACATTTTACCTTGAGTCTATACCATTCATGCAATCCCTGGTCCATGTCTTTTGGTAAAACAGTCAGGACTGGGGTAAGGGAATACACATTTATTACACATTTATCTACTATGTGCTAGGCACTGTGCTAAGTACTTTGTAAATATTATCTCATTCAATCCTCACAATAATCTTAGTGGTAGGTACTATTACAATCCTCATTTTTCAGTTGAGGAAACTAAGACAGACAGAGGTTAAGCAATGTGGGTCACATGGTTGGTAAGTGTCTAAGACTGGATTTGAACCAAGATGTTCCTGATTCCAAGCACAGAGCTAAGTCCACTCTGATATCTAGCTTCTAGTCTTTTCCAAGGGTGGCAGTGCTCTCCAAGGTTGCTAAAGTAGGTGTGAGGAATTCCTTCCCTGACAATGCTCAGCTCTGATCCAACACAACGGAGTACCTTTAGAGCTCTAAAATCTCATAAGGTTGCTTACAAGCCATATTGGCTTAGGTGCTCATTGTCCAAGATCAGAACAGAATAAATACAAAAGAGAGAGAACCTAGTTCCATGCTTAGGCTTGCCTAGAAAGGACATGTGCTTTAGATTATATGTGCTCATGTTTGCATGGAGACTTCTATCACTCTCCTTTTGGGAAGCATCTCAAAACGGTGTAGAGATGATTTGTAACATGGAGGGAAGGGAGAGTCTGAGGGGTCAGTCACTTACTTTTATAATCCACAAAATCAACAGCTCTTCTCTTTGCAGCCAATAAGGGGGCTGGGGGTGGCCTTAGTTATCTCAAAGTACAAGTCTTTGGTCTTGAGTTACAGGGCCAGAAACTGACCTCAAAACTGGCACATCCTCTCCGGAAGAAAAAATGTATACCAGCACAGTTTTAAGTTTAATCTACTTTAATCACTTTGAGTCTAGACAAAACAAAACAATAAATCAAGCACTGATTTGTGGTGTTTGCTGATTTCCAAGGTGTAAATATGCTGCAAATTTAACAATTTGCTCTCCGGCTGGTGAGAGCTGACTCTAGCCTCCTCTTTGAGGTGACTCATTTTTCTCTCCTCTTATTAGTTGATCATCTTCTTCTTAAGGTCATGTCACTTTTCTCTATAGGGTCTTGGACTCCCCATTTTGAAGATTGCTATACTGGAATGCTATTTATTGGGTATACTGACATGAGGATTCTTTTTATGTGCCAGTTGGATTGCATGGCTTTGGCGGTCCCTTCCAAGTATGACATTACGTGATTCTTTGATTGTGTGACTAGAAGGGCACACCTACCCAGTGTGAGTATCGCTGGACCCAGGGTAAAGTGTTAGCAACCTAAGTCACAAGAGGCATTTATTGAGCTAAGATATAGAAGAAGGTCACTGAGATGGAGGTGTTTTATTCCTAAATGACCATCCATGGACAATTTGTTATGGACTCCTCCTCCCCCTACCTGGGAGCTGTAAATTGCATCGCAAGCATGAATGGTGTGCTAGGGGGCCAAGTGGATTTCATTTCTAACAGAGCTGTGTATAAGCAGAGACTCGGGGGCATTGCAGTCTCAGAAAACCTGCCTTTTCGCTGGATGTTGTAATTATAACTACGGTACAAGGAATAAATGATAAATGGGTTTGTGATAAATGAGTATGGTATGAATTATATTTAGAAGCTCAAATATAAACACATCAGATTATTTTGTGCCTGATTTTTTTTTTCTCAGTCCAGTCAAGGAACGAAGGGGGCCTGTGCTGGGAAGGCAAATTGAAGGAGAAAAATTGAAGAGGTTCACAAATGAATAAAAATGCATGTGGAATTCAGATATGCAAATGACAACGCTTTCTTTTGTACATGCTGTAGCTAGGAGAACAGGCTACAAGATCACAGCTGGAATTCATGCTGGGATCTTCTACAATGTAATATTAGCAGCCACTGTCAGATCATGCACACCCCAGCTGTTCATTTTACAGACACTGCTTACTCCCTTTTCCTTTAGTAACCCTCACACTACCTTTTTTCATCAAGAGAAAGGACGAAGGAGAAAGAGAAAGAAGCATGCAGAAATTAGAATCCTGGATGCAAGAGGGAGGCATTTTCTTAGAGAACAGATTTTGTTCTAACAATCAGAATATTTTCCCAGATCTTTCCCCTTCTCTTGCATCAATTCTGCATTTCAAAGGGCCTGCCTTGTCATATGGTACGATGAAATTGATGCTTTTATCTTAATTTTTCATTGAGTGAAACAAACAAACTTTTACGTGGCTTCAGTTCCAGTCAATCTCCTGCTTGGATGTTTGCGTTTTCTTTAAGTAAATGTGGAGCAAATTCAGCTTATAGGATGAGTGTTGTTCCTTTCGTTGTTGAGTTGTTTCAGCCGTATCTGACTCTTCATGACCTCATTTGGGGTTTTCTTGGCAGAGAGGCTTGAATAGGTCTTTTCTTTCTCCAGCTCATTTTACAGGTGAGGAAAGTGAGGCAAACAGGGATAAGTGACTTGCTCAAGGTCATATGGCTAGTAAGAGTCTGAATCTGGATTTGAACTCAGGTCCTCTTGACTCTAGGCCCAGAGTTCTATTCATGTACTAGCTATCTGCCTAATAGGCTGGGCTTTACCCAATTTTTGAGGAGTCTGGCCTGTAAGGATTTCCCTGCTAGGCCATTTCTTTGTCAATGTGATTTGGATTGTGAAGCGTGAATATTTCCAAATGAGCATCTTGCTTGCTTAGCAGAGCAGGGTAAAGCTTTAGGCCAAACTGAAGGGGACTGGAAACTCTAGAACTCAAACTTCAGTGACAGGTTTGGGGTCAAACTGGTAGAGATGGGCTTTGGGATGTTTTCTTATATGATTTTGTGTTTTTATAGAAGACTAAATAGTTAAATAAAAATAAAAAATTAAAGATAATACCCATTATGCTTTCCTCTATTATTTTTTTCTCCAAATTTCTAATTTACTTCAATGAATGGGACGTGTCACCTTCTACATAGGCCAAACCTAATATACCCAGATGTTAACACACTCTTTCTCCCTAGAGAGTGAGGTAACTGGTGATACAGTGAATATAGTGCCAGGCCTAGAGTTGGGAAGACTTGAGTATGAATTCAGCCTCAGATTCTTACCAACTGTATAACCCTGGTCAAGCCACTTCGCCCTATTTGCCTCAGTTTCCTCATCTCTAAAATGAGCTGGAGAAGGACATCGCAAAACTATGCCAGTATCTTTGCCAAGAAAACCCCAAATGGGGTCAGAAAGAGTCAGACATGACTGAAAGGACTGAATAACAACAAAAATATATAGGTCTCTAACTAGAGGGTCTCTAAAGATCCTTTTAGTTCTAAATCAATGACCACATGATAGAATATGTTGCAAATTTAAAAGTCTTAAGCATACCATTGGCAATTTTGTTGTTTTTATTTTCATTAGAGTGGCTCATACTAGAAAGAAATGTCATATTGTATTATATGCTGTGTGCCCCACATACACAGAAATGCTTTCACATGGGGAGTGTCTCTGTTGGCTGATGCTTCTTGGCAGAAGGGCACCCAAAGTGCCATTCCATGGCTCCAAAGAACCCACGCTTAGCCAGCTGCATTCTTCCATTTCCTGGATCACTGCTCAGCTATCTGGTTCCATCCCTGGTTGTTCCTCGCTTGGCATATCTCATCCAGCTTCTCTTACCAGACTGTTACAGAGAGTTCCCAGGCTGAAAGATAATGACTCAGGCTTGACAAATTCTCCTTCCCTCCCTGACTCAATTCTTTTTGCTAAGATTCTCCTCCCTTTCCTCTTCTACTGAGTCATTCCTGGGGAAGAGCAGCATAACCTAATGAAAAAGTCGATGACTTTCAACTCAGAGTCCATAGGCTCAAAACCAGCCCCATTATTTATTACATATGATCCTGATTAATTCACTTCATGTCTTTGAGTCTCAATTTCCTTATTTATAAACAGAGAATTGGGATACATGACCTCTAAGATCCTTCCTCACTTAAAATCCTATGAATTCTGATTGTAAAACCTATTCCTTCAATATTCCATCTCAATCAATATTTGGCCATGGCAGTGGACCAGGGATGATATGAAACTTTTAATTTAAATGGGAAGTAAATCACAAACTTAGGTCTACACCATTCTCAGGTCTCTGAAAATTCTGACTCATATTGGAATAATGTTGCATACATAGATTTAGGGCTGGGAGTGACCCTAGTGATCTCCTGGTCCAATCCCCCTCCTTTATAGGTAATGGCACTCAAGCTGGATTCCTTCAAGAGTCATCTCAAATCCCATCTTCTCCAGAAGGCCATTCTTCCTATGCACTGCTTTTCCTCTGCTCCTAGTGACTTCCTTCTAAGCTTACTTTCCATTTATTCTTTATATATCTTGTATTTATAGTTATTTAGTTGTTGTGTCCCCCATTAGAATGTGAGCTCCTTAGGGGGCAGGGACTATGTATATAGTGGGGCAGCTAGATGAACCTGGAATTAGGAAGACTCAACTTCCTGAGTTCAGATATGGTCTCATATACTTCCTAGTTGTGTAACTCTGGGCAAGTCACTCAATCCCATTTGCCTCAGTTTCTTCATCTGTAAAAGGAACTGGAGAAGAAAATGGCAAACTACTCCAATATATCTGCCAAGAAAACCCCAGTGGGGTCACAAAGAATGACTGAACGACAATGAGTGAGGAGAAATGAATTCATGAACATGGCAGGGTTTGCAAGTGAGAGATGCTGGACAAGAGATATGATAGAGTTAAAATGAAATATCTAGAACTAATCTCTAGTTTTTCAGGTGCTTGATACCTTCATACTTTCCTAATCCTGTTATTATGATACATATCTAGGTTTACCCTATAATTAAAAGTCGTCGCTGTTCCAAAATTACTCCCCTTCCTTTTTCTCCTTCCTCCTTAATTCCATCAAAAGTCTATACCCCAGTAGAGCTGATGTTTGGAGGAAAGGAAGATGATGGAAGCAATTCTCCATAAATTGTAAGTGCCTGGTGACCCAACCTCTTAATCTTCTTGAAGCATTTTCATAAAAAAATACAAACAAATGAAATATCTAATGCTTATATAACAATAATAACTACATCTGGCATTTCTGTGGAACTTCATATACATTGTTTCATTGGTATTATTGGCATATTTACCCCCATTTTATAGATGAGGAATCTGGGGCTCAGAGATGTTATGTGATTTGCACATGGTCACCCAATTAGTAAAGACATGAGGTCTCTTTTTGACCCAGTATGTTATCCATTCTATCCCTCTGCCTCTAATCTCTGCCACAGAGTAAAAGGAATAGATTCAATCAGACTTTAGGAATATTTTTTGGTGGAGACTCCCCTCAATCCCCCACAAGCTCCTCTAAGGAGGCCTTTTAAGAGCTCTGTTCTTGTCTGTCTTCCTGAATGACAGATTCTTGAACATCGTGTGTATGTATGTGTGTGTGTGTGTGTGTGTGTTTGTGTGCAACTGCTGTGTGTAACCTTATAGCAAAAAGGGCCATAGCAGTGAGTGGTGGGGCATGGGCAGCAGTTTTTACATCTGCGTCATCAGTAAGTCAGTTGTTTATAAATTGGGAATCAACTGTATTGTGGGAGATGGCAAGGGAGAGAAGAATCAAGGTTGTTTTCTTTTCAAAGGGAAAGAATGTCAGGTAACTTTCACAACCTACCTTCTTGGTGAACCATATCTATGTATCACATTTGTCAGTTCTATGTAGAGTCACTATATAAGGTAGGACTTTACTCTTGTTCTGTTGTTTGGACTGCTTTATACTACATAATTTACCCTTATTTAAATAATTCCTAGTTTTCAGGCAGACTCCCTAGGGACTTTTTCTTCCTGAAAATAAATGTTATGATTGCAGTTCCAATAACTGCCACTAGGCTGACAGTGATGGTGCCAGAGAAGAATAGGGCAGAAAGGCTGGGTCCAGGCATGGGGGGGAAAAAAGAGAAGTCCTTAATTCAATAAACATTTATATAGTAACTACTTGGTGGTGGGTTGAGAGATTACTTTGAGGAGACTATGGAAGACAGGGAAACAGAAGATCAGAGATTTAGAGAGAGAGAACAAAAACTTAAAAG
This sequence comes from Petaurus breviceps papuanus, assembly GCF_028583685.1. Taxonomy (NCBI): domain Eukaryota; kingdom Metazoa; phylum Chordata; class Mammalia; order Diprotodontia; family Petauridae; genus Petaurus; species Petaurus breviceps. The sequence continues at coordinate 1,663,218 of NW_027187275.1, forward strand.
GCATCAGTTGTAAGACCACTAAGTGGTGCTGTGGAAAGTAGGTGCCATTTATTTTTACTCCTCCTTTGTGAAAGGAAAGGACTGGATTTTGCTCTGTCTTCCCTGTCTTCAGCTTGTGTCCCTTCTTTTCTCATGGAGCTGTGAGACTGATTAACCATTCACTTTTGATTAACCATGTACTTTTTTTTATCTTGTATCTACCTGGCGGGGGGGGGGGGACACTTAATTTTAATTAGGTCCTTCCCACACTTCTCTCCTATTTTATGGATTTTCTGTTGGACAGAAAGGCATTAAAATAATTATATTATCTCAGAAAAGTCCTAGACTTTGGATAGATTTGGCTCTCTACCTTAATTTAAATTCTTGAATTGTGTATTTCCTTCTAACTCTTTGATTCTTTATGTTAGTGGCAAGATCAGGATTTAGGAAATGCTTGAGTTAAAAGAAGTAAGGAGAGTATATTACAGTGCTTGTTACTGGACAGGCATGGGGAGGGGAAACTGTGGAAAGATTAGATTTTTTGGAACTTCTGATCAGTTTTTGAAGAGGTTAGTACAACTGATAGCTTCAGTTTGAATCTTCTCTTCTGAGATGCCTACATAGACCCTCTGATGTAAACCACATTCTAACCAGTTACTTATTATTTATATTGGGCTAATTTTTTCTCAAAGGTATTGAAATCATATTGACTCAGATGTTTGGCCAGTGGACCATAATAGGCAACTCATACGCAGGGAAGCTTTGCTCACCTGAATCAGTTCATGTTGTTTTCAATGAATATCTTTATTGAATATCCTTTTCTTGCTATGGGCCAATATTTTTTCTTAATAAACTGCTGAATGTCTTATTTCTTTCCAATATTGAACCTAAACCGCTAGGGAACTGATCTGAGTCGAGATTAGCCTAAAACAGACCAGATGGTCCCCTTTAATCTTCCTTGTCTTTAAAACAATTAAGTTCTTCTTTGAGTTTCTTGTTTTGCTTATTGATCCCTACATTTCTGACTCTCCAGCTCAACTTGTTATCTAAGGTGAGGTTTCGAAGTGTTCTCATTGCTGCTACTGCTTCTCTGCTCTTGCAATCTCTACTCCTTTCTCTTAATCTATCCTCTTATAGGTTCTCAGGTCTCCCTTTTAAAATCCCTGGGTATGTCTCAAGTTCTTTGTTCTGGGTCAAAGATTACTATAGTTCAAATTGTTCTCAGGGCTTCAAGGGAATGTTTATTCCTCTGAACTACAAATCCCAGAATTCCAATCAGGTCTCAACACACACCTATTACTAAACCCTTTATCTTACATACAGAGAATCTAAACTCTAGATCAGGAGTGGGGAACCTGTGACCTCAAGGCCACATGTGGCCCTCTAGGTTCTCAAGTATGGCCTTTTGACTGAATCCAAACTTCACAGAACAAATCCCCTTAATAAAAGGATTTGTTCTGTAAAAGTTGGACACAGTCAAAAGGCTACACCCAAGGACCCAGAAGGCCACACATGACCCTACCCCCTTTAGATTAACTATCTTATATAAAAGATCATACTGTTATTAAGTGGAAGAAGTGAGATATGAACATAATTTAACTCTAGTAATCTTTCTGCTGAACCATGGATAAAAATCACACTGGATAGGAAAGTGTAAATAAGTTACAATCTGGCTCTTTTTTTTTTACAGACTATCCTTATTGGAAAAGCAATGTGGTCTAGTGAAGAGAAAACTGGAACCAGAGTGAGGAAGACTAGGGTTTATTTCAATTCTGCCCCAGATACTTACTAGCTATATGACTCAGGATAAGTCCCAGTTTCTTCTATAAAATAATAATTATACCTAACTCACATAGTTTTTCAAAAAATCAAATGAGATGAAGTATTTAAAATACTTTGCAAACTTTAAAGTGCCATGTAAATATTATCCATGCTAATGATGATGATACTTGTATATGAATGTAATAAAGTCAAGAGGACCAATGCTCAGAATGGAGTGAGACTGGTGAAGCAAGCTTAAGAGAAAGAAGGATGAGGAATAGGAAATGGACCTGTGATTTTGTTGGTCTACACCCATGGAATCCTAGGCTGAAGAACCTCCCTCTTGCAATAGAAGACTTTTCTGAAACTTAGAGCCTTACATGGATGCATGTGGCATTGAGAGGGTAAGTGACTTGCCTAGGTCATCACAGGCATTTTATATTATAAATGCCCGACTTAAATCCAAATCTTTCTAGCCCTTGGGCTTGCTATTTACTATTGCAACACTGTCTATAAGAGCAACAAAAAGTCTTCTCATTTTCTGATTTTTTTTTACATCCATGTTGGGGAAAAGAGGAGGATCAAAGGAGGGAATGAGTATTATTGGAGGTAGATAGATTGACAATAACTGAGGACAGAAAGAAGTCAGTTGCTCAGATCTTAATTTGCTCCTTGCTTTTGCTTCCAAGGAAAATGATATTTTGGCTGAAGAGGACAAGACTGATGTGGCTAATGGGGATTTGATACTCAAGGAAATAGTGAAAAAGCCTAAATTTGTCCTTGATGAATTCAAGTCATTTGGCCTAGACAAATTACATCCTAGGATGCTAAAAGCAGTGGCAGATGGTATAACAGAGCCACTCTGAAAGAACATGGTCAAGATCAGTGGTACTTAGGATTCAAAAGGAGCACATGCCCTGATTTTCATTAAAAGCAAAAGAATGGAATCTGAAAATTATAGGTAAAAAGTATGTCTTCAATTCCTTTAAAAATCTAGACACATCATTAGAGTTGGCCAGTGAACATTCAGAAAAAGAAACAGTGATCACAGAGTCACCGGGCTTTGTCAAGACTGGATCATGCCATCCTAACTTCATTTCCTCTTTGTATAGGGGACTGTGGGAATGTCATAGACAAAGTTTATTTGGATTTAAACAAAATATTTTACAAAATATCTCAAACAATTATGGTAGAAAAGATGAAGAGGCATGGGATAGATATCTGTACAGTTGGTGAATTCAGAATGGGTTGAATGGCTGGCCCCCAAAATGTAGTCATTAATGATGGCACTATGGAAACTTGGAAGGAAGTGTCCAGTCAAATGTCCAGCAATCTGGGCTTAGCCTGGGTTCAACTAAAATTTGAATGAATGACTTCTGTCAGTGACTTGATCAATATTGAATATGGAAGAAAGCTGGGAAGGTTAGTTAAAACCCTGAATGATAATCAGGATTTGAATAAGATCTTGACACGATGGAATGTTGGGTAGAATCAAATAAGAAGAACTTAAGTTCATTTAATTTTTTAATACATTAATTTTTTTATTTTTATTTTTCAACATTCACATCCATAAGTTTTAAATTTTTCCTCCCTTCCTCCCGAAGATGGTGTGCAATCTGATACAGGCTCTATATATACATTCTTATTAAATATATTTTCATATTAGTCATGTTGTATAGAAGAATTAGAAAGAATGGGAGGAACCATGAGAAAGAAAAAACAAAACAGGGGTAGCTGGGTGGTGCAGTGAATAGAGAACCATCCCTGAAGTCAGGAGGACCTGAGTTCAAATCCAGCCTCAGACACTTAACACAAAACTAGCCATGTGACCTTGGGCAAGTCACTTAACCCCAATTTCCCTGCCCTCCCCCTCCAAAAAATAACAAAAAAACCCCCAAAACTAAACAAAAGAAAACAAAAGAAGAGAGCAAATAGTGTGCTTTGATCTGCATTCAGACTCCATAGTTCTTTCTTTGGAGGTGGATGGCATTTTCCACCCATCATAGGTCTTTCAGATTTGTTTTATTTAGGTCTTTGCATTGCTGAGACAAGATAAGTCTATCAAAGTCAGTCATTGTATAATGTGGCTGTTACTGTATACAGTGTTCTCCTGGTTCTGCTCACTTCACTCAGCATCAGTTTATATAAGTCTTTCCAGGTTTTTCTGAAGTCAGTCTGCTCATCATTTCTTATAGCACAACAGTATTCCATATTACATTCATATACCATAACTTGTTCAGTCATTCCCCAATTGATGGATGTCCCCTCAAGTTCCAGTTGTTGGCCACCACAAAATGAGTTGTTATAAACATTTTTATACATGTGGGTTCCAGTTCATTTTATAGATGAGGAAACTGAGGCAAACAAGGTTAAGTGATTTGCCTAGGATTACATGATTAGTAAATTTTGAAACCAAATATGAACTGAGGTCTTCTTGACTACAGGCCTGACACTTTACCCACTACAGCACCCAGCTGTTCCAGTCATAGATTTAGTTGGGTACTAATTGACCTTTTTTTTTTGTTTGTTTTTGACAGGATCTGTGCTTTTATCATTGTAGGAGCACCAAGTAAGGAACTCTTACTACTCATACAGATTGGTATCTTCACAACCAGTCCTTTTCTACATCCTAATTTAGTTACATTTTACTTCTCTATAAGTACTCACTTATCCAGCAACACCAGCCTTCTTGCACAAGACACTTCGTCTTCCAACTCCAAGCCTTTGACTGGAAGTCTTCCATGGCTGCCATTCCTTTCCTCTTCATCTCCATCTGAGTTCACATGACATAGGGAGAAGAGCTCAGGACTAAGAATGATTGTAGCCCAAGGGGTATCTTCCACACAAATCCTTTTTCTCATGGCCCCCACAGCTCTCTCCCTACAAGATTTTCCTTGTATTTATTTTGTAAGGATTTTATATACAAGAACATATTGTCTCTCACAGTAAAATAGAATCTCCTTGAGGGAAAGAACTGTTTTATTTTTGTCTTTGCACCCCTAACACTTAGCACAGTTCCTGGCACATTGTTGTTGTTCTGTTATTCAATCATGTCCAACTCTTCATGACCCTGTGGATTATACTGTCCATGGAGTATTCTTGGTAAAGATGCTGGAGTGGTATACAATTTCCTTCTCCAGTGGATTGAGACAAACAGAGGTTAAATTACTTACCCAAGGTTACAGAACTAGTGAGTGTCTGAGGTTGGATTTGAACTCAGATTTTCCTGACTCCAAGCCTAATGATCTTATCCATTTGGCACATAGTAGGTGCTTAATAAAAGTTTGTTTATTGAGGATGAATGCAAATTATTTCTGTGTATATATTTTCTACAAAGAAATGCACAGATATGTATACATCTGTGTGAGTACATGTGTAAATCAATAGACATATTCTTCTCTCTCCTCATTTCCCCCATTCTCACCCCAGGATATTCTAATATTATATTCTTCCCCAAAGTAGGAAGGACTCCTGGAAGAATTTGCTAATTGTTTGTCTCTGAGTATCTGTCTTCTGTTGTTAGGACATTAAGGTCTAGGAAGCACTGCCACTTGTTTTGATTTTTTCCCAAGTAACACCCAGGGCACTCCTAGGTCTTATTTTGATTTCTCTCCTACAGTAGCATGCAGGCAGGCAGCTGTTTTCTGGGGCTGTTGAGCTCTGACCCTAGGGGTGGTGGTGGGCATGTGAGAATTGAAGAGGTAAGGCAATACAATTCAACAGTGCTGCTGAGATTGGTCATTGAGGTCTCCTCCCTGATTCCTGAATTAATCTTTGTGGGGAAAATTTCCCTTCCACCTTTAAGGAGTGTATTATGCTCCCACAGCCAACCTGCTCAGACATTTGCCTGCACATACTTCTTAGGAGCTGCTTCCCAAGACAAATAAAATTTCTTTGCAGTATTTAAAAACCAATTACAAGCCCACTGCCTCTGAAAGTAGAATGTGTGTCCTCCTCCTCTGCTAGGTACACATATAAATCTGGTGCTTATCATGTGTTTTTTAAGGTTCACAAAGCACACCCTCTCTCGTGCTGCTTTTATTATCGAAAAAGCAAGCCACTTACTCAGATCTATTTCTACCTCAGTGCAGTGACTGTCATTTGGCATGATTTACCCGATGTATGCATATATCAATTAATTGGATAATGAGCCACCAGCAGGCTTTAGGTTTTACAGACCTCTCATCTTCATTTCCTAATTTAGAGTGCAATTGTGTATGTAAACACTCCCTCCCCAATATTCAGTGAAATTCACTCTCTTTTTGTAATGATATGTTGTGATTTTCTGGTTTAGTCCTACTTCCAAAAATGGGAAAATCCTTCCTGAAATGATTTTCACCAGAAGAATGTAAGATTCTTGAGGACAGAACTATTTCATGTCAGCTTCTAGCACAGTGCTTGGCATATATTAAGTGCTTAATAAATGTTCATTTATTCATTCATTCATTCATTCATTCATTCATTCATTCATTCATTCATTCATTCATTCATTCATTCATTCATAGAGTAGCTTCAGGATACCTGGTTGTTACATTGAAGTGAATTGTTTAGTTGAAGATGTTGTCAAGGTCTTGGAGGTTTGATCCAGGGAGAGGTCTTGCCTTTTCCATGGGGTATAGATAGCATAGCAGTATTTGTCTGTGTGGGGATCAGTGGTGGGTAGGCTTACTAGAGCATCTGACCACTCTATACCAATACTTAGAATACCTTCAGGTTTTACCAAATTAGTTATAACAATGCATCACATTTATTTAGCAGTTTAAGGTTTGCGAAGTATGTTACAAATATTATCTCATTTTAACCTCACAACAAACTTGGGTTATTATCCTCATTTTATAGTTGAGGAAACTGAGGCAGAAAGAAGCTAAATGATTTGTTATGGTTACATAGTCAAGAAATGTCTGAATCTAGATTTGAACTCAAGTCTTTCTGACTCCGGGTTCAGCACTCCACCAAATCACCAAGTAACTGTGGTATATACAAAAGCTGAAAAGTCAAGTTAAGTTAACATGTGTTTATTTTTGTGGTTGTTTAGTCATTTTTAGTCATGTTCAATTCTTTGTGACTCCATTTGAGGTTTTCAGTGGTATGGTTTGCCATTTCCTTCTCCAGCTCATTTTGTAGATTTGGAAACTGAGGCAAATAGGGTTAAGTGACTTGCCCAAGGTCACACAGCTAGGAAGTGTCTGAGGCCAGATTTGAATTCAGGTCCTCTTGACTCCAGGGCTGGTACTCTATCCACTATGCCACCTAGGAGGAGAGATGTATTTATTAAGGACCTACTATGTGTTTACCTACATTGTTCTAACTTCCACTTAAACTGAGAGCCTTACAAGATGGGACAAACTCCTTCCTGTTAGAGAATGTCATCATCACTTCACCTCCTTCCACTTCCCCCAACTCCCCACCTGCATACACTGGCCCACTGCCTCTGAGAAGCTCTGGGTCTCTGGTTCAGGTCACCAAAGGTGAGTACATTTGGCATTATTTCATTGAGCTCACAGGGGGAGAAAAGTTTGATGTTCCTGTCAGATGGGATAATGGATGTGGAGTTCTTTGCAAACTTTCAGTTGTGATATGAATGTGGGTACATGTTGTTATGATTTCAATCAGGTCAGCTAATGTGTAAGCACCCTTCTTTAAGGGGATTTGGGCTGTGTCTCTGAGTTCACATGGCATCAAGGAATAGGGAAAATGTATCTGGACTAGGAACTGGGTCACCTGGTTTTCACCCCAGTTTTGCCACAAACTGTGTGATCTTGTATCTGGCTCTATGCCTCTATGGGCATCAAATTCCTCTTTTTTAGGATAAGGTGGTTGGACTAGATCACTTCTTTAAAATTCATCCTAGCTCTAAACCTAAAAGCCTTTGATCTTCTGTGCTGTGACTGGGTTGGCAAGGGTTTATGGCCTGAAGAGAATTGGAGCTTTCTTGATGAAAATGTTCCTTGGCACATCTTATCTAGTGCAGGGACATAGCATGGCTTATCCTGTCACAGGTACTGGGTCTGTGTCATTGACACTGGGCAGCACATGGTGAATTCCTTAAACCTGATTCTGATTATTCCCACTATGTAAAGGAGACAACTCTTGATGGTCTATTCAAGGGCTGCTTATTTTAAAAATACTTCTCACTCTTGCAAAACTCTTTAGGGTAAGCAACCTGTGGCCTCGAGGTCACATGTAGCCTTCTAGGTCCTCAAGTACTACCCTTTGACGGAATTCAAACTTCACAGAACAAATCCTTTTATTAAGTTAGGATTCTGTCAGAGGGCCACACTTGAGGACCTAGAGGGCCACATGTGGCCCTGAGGCTGCAGGTTCCCCACCCTTGCTCTAGACCCTACTTCCTTTCACTTACAAACCCAAAAAGATATCTAACCTATTTTCCTATGTCTTGTTGCCATGATCTTTATTTTCATTCAACCAGATCCTTCTGCAGAAAAGGATACACATTTCCACTTTGCTTCCTAATATTCTGTTTCCTCTGAAACAAGCCTTTAACTTTCATTTTTAGTTTGTCCTCATGGTGTTTTGTTTTGTTTTACTACCTAGTAATTAAAAGGAGCATAATGTATTGCAGACAGGTCAAACTCCCCAGTTCCACCAAAACCAGACACATCCAGTAGGGATGCTGGACTTGGAAATGAACAAGGTGGAACAAATGTGCTGGAGGACCTGTTTTAAGTTTGATCTCACTCTCTCCAGAAACTAAGGTGGTAGTAGGGAGAGTGTACCCCACGTTTGAATGAGAAGTTTTTATACTTTGATTCTTCCTATATCTTTGCAGGAGATTTCCCTTTATAAAAGTTAATTGATGTTAATTAGTTAAATCACCACCAAGGAGAAATACTTTCCCTTTCCCTTCTCACTCTCCTTCCTCTAACTCTGTGGAGCTCAGTCATCTTTATACCTTATGACCAGCAGAAAGGAAGGAGTGTAAGTTTCTCCACTGGGACCTCTTTTATGCACTCTCAGTTCTGGCTCAGCAGTCAGTTAAAAGGTTCATTTCCACTATTCAATAAGTGTTCAGGAAATAAAATACCCTGAAGTAGTGAGCCTGGCCTCTCCATTCCACATTTCCATGACTTCCCCAAACAGGCTCACCCAGTCTCCAAGTGTGGGATTACATTAGACACAGCATAGACATGCTGTCAGATTTTGCAGATGGTCCTAATCAGTCAGTCATTGAAGAAGGAGAGAGCCTTTTTATATGGCATGTTTAAAGGAAGGTCACAATGGCTTTACTGGAGACATACAAAGGAAATGAGAAGGAATCAGGAGAACAAGGGATGAATTGTAGGGAAGCACACATATCAGTTATACTTAAGGCATGTGATACTTCCAAATTGAGAGCACATCTCCTACTGCTCCCCCCCCCCCCCGCAACCATATACAGACACTGAGGATGGAACTGATACTTTTTAAGCAGGACAGGGAAAGGTATGGGAGAGATACAAAAAAGGGTGTTTCCAGCAACCTCAGGTATAATGGTCCTAGTCCATGGCAAATGGTACGATGGTCTTTTTTTTTTTTTAAAGCAGTTGGGGTTAAGTAACTTGCTCAAGGTTACACGGCCAGTTATTTCTGCGTGTGGTGCTAAGCATCTGAGTCCGGATTCGATCCCAGTTCTTCCAACTCTGGGGCCAGTGCTCTTATTCACTGCACCACCTGGCTGCCCCTAAACAATTGGGATTAAGCAACTTGCTCAAGGTTACATGGCTAGGTGTTTCTGGGTGGGTGCTAAGTGTCTGAGCCCGGATTCAATCCCAGGTCTCCCAACTCTGGGGCCCACGCTCTTACTCACTGTGCCACCTGGCTGCTCCTGTACAATGGCCTTTTAAGGAAAGACTTGTATGGAAATCCTGGGGCCATCTTCATTTCATGCATACACACAATTCAAGTATGTCTGATTGGTTTTCTGCTTCTGAGGATTCCAGAAAGAGAATATTGCAGAGTTGAGAGAGTGTCTAAAAAGGGAGGAAGGCATGCCAGGCATGGAACTATGCAAGAAGGGAGTATAATTAGACTGCAAACATCTTGTCACATGGAGAAGTGAGCTATACTTCAAAGGCATATATCTTGGCCAAGTCTTAGTAGAAGTTTTGTAGGACTGATAACCAGTGTGTCATACCCAGAACATTATATATGTTCCTTCCCTTCTCAGGGGAAGAAATTATCTCGTCTTTCTGATTCAAGGGCCAAGCACATTCTTAGCCGCCTCTGCTTCTAATTCCTATTTTTGGTTTAAGGGATAATTTTAATTCTCAGTTTATTTGTAGAGCAAGGTCAAAAGCTAAATCTATATTTTGGATCTTCAGCACCCAGCAGTGGCTCATACATAGTAGGTAATGAATGAATGTTTGTCATTGATGATAATGTTCATCCATATGCCAGAACTTCAAGGATCTTCTATATAATCAGTGTGGGTACTTCCTCGCAGAGGGAAGCAAGGTGGCACAGTGGATATGAGCACCAGACCTGGAGTCAGGAAGGCTCATTGGTGCTGAGTTCAAATCTTGCCTCAGACATTTATGAGCTGAGACCCTGGGAAAGTCACTTAATGTGGTTTGCCTCAGTTTCCTCATCTGTAAAATGAGCTGGAGAAGGAAATGACAAACTCCTCAAGCATCTTTGCCAAGAAAACCCCAAAGGGGTCACAGAGTCTGCCATGTCTGAGAAATGATTGAGCAACAAGTTCCTTCAGAGTTGTAGAATTATTCAATTCTTTCAATTCAATTATTTTTCTACAGGTATCAAAGTTTAGAGCACCTATATAGAACACCCATAGCACTTACAGCCCGTCAGCAGCAAAGAAACAAATGAACTTACATTTGGTTAGGAAGAATAGTTAAAATAGAAAGTTACCTAATGGCACAGGTTTCCTATACTCCCCTCTCTCACCACCAGTGACTAGATGGGTTCCTCCATTACCCAACTTTTCCATGCTGCCCTTTCCCTTCAGTTCCATTTCCCCAGCTGTGGGTTTGCTGTGTTTTAAGATTTGTCTCTTCTTTATTGAATTGTTTTTTAAAAGTTGACTTAAATGAAAGTTTTGTGCTATTGGACCCAGACACCAAAATTACTGCTAGACCTTTGCTTCTTTCACCAGCCCTAACTTATAGCAGATGTTTTTTGAGAATTATTATGGTCAAAAATTCTTTTTCCCAATGCAAAACTATTGATGAATATTTCCAAATTTAGCTAAGCTAATCCATAGATAAGAGAAAGAGAACTGATCATTGACCCCATGAATAACAATAATAGTGTCTGGAGCTGTCATCAATGAAAACTTTTGCAATTTCTTGACACTAACCTAGTGGAAGTCTAAGTTGTATTGGTGATACTCTAGCTAGAATCCTCTTGTTTTGCTTTGTCCCCTTTTTGCATTTTTTTTTGCCCATGTCCATGCACCCATTCTTTCCTCCACTCCCATGAAATACACCAAAACTACTCCCGAGATGAGAAGTCAGATGAGCATTCCCAGAAGCAATGTTACATCTATTGCAATAAGATACTGCAGCATTTTCTCATTATACCCTAAACAACCATTTCTGTTGAAGACTCCTCACCCACAGCTAAAATAAAAATGTTGACAGCACATGTCAGCATAACATCTTGTCAGGCCAAACCAGTTTTGCTCTGAAAACAGCACCACCTACAATCATTTTCACTCTTGAAAATTGAGTCTTGGTGAAATGAGGCCATGGTCTTGAGTGATCCAATGTGCCACCTGCCTGTTGTGTGTACCAATGATCTATACTCCATGTTAGGCTATCTGTTTCCACTTGGACTCACTTGGAGATTTCCGGACTGAAAAGTGAAAGCTGGTGTGAGCCAAGTTACTAACAGAGCTAATGGAGTGACACCTGGTGGTACACTTTTGGCAAGCTCATTACTTTCAGTTGATGGTAATATAGGTAAAATTGTCTTTTCGATTAGTCAATTTTTATTCTGGGAGAAGTTATGACAGAACTCATCAACCTGCCAAGCTTGATCCTTTCTCTCATTCTCAAGACCTAAGTTATTTTAAATTTCCCCTAAACATTTTTTCTGTCTTTTCAATTCCCCCCAACCTGTCCTTGTGCTTTTTGAACTTTCAACAATTACAGGTAGACATGAAAATCAGGAGACAGGCATGATTCTGGCATGCATTGTAGTTGTAATGTGGTGGCATAGGTTGGGTCCACATTGTGTTCAGCACTTCATATATTACAAGATCTTGGCAAATAGTCAAAAACAAGAAAAAACAGAAATTGACATCCCAAGACCATTTGGTTATTATGCTAATGAAGATAACTCTCTTTGATTGTAAAAGATTTAGTGATTGATTAAATGTGGGAGGAAGAGTCAAAGATGACTTTGATATTTCAAACCACAAAAACAAATATTATTAACAGTAAAAGAAAAATGTCAGGTACAGGAAAATATTCCTTTGGAAACTGGAGTTAGTTTTGAACATATTGATTTGGGAGTGCTAAAGATATAGTTTTATTGAAATGTCCAATGAGCTAGTGGCAATTTGAGTCTACTGATACATTGTTGGTAGAACTATGGAAATATGCAGAAAAGTCACTAAATTCTTCATACCTTTTGACTCTGTAATACTATTGGGATGCAGAAACAAGAAGAAGGAGGAGGAGGAGGAGGAGGAGAAGAAGAAGATAGAAGAAGAAGAAGAAGAAGAAGAAGAAGAAGAAGAAGAAGAAGAAGAAGAAGAAGAAGAAGAAGAAGAAGAAGAAGAAGAAGAAGAAGAAGAAGAAAGTCATAGTATTTCAACATATTCATAGTATCATTCTTCATGGTGGGAAATGAAAAAAAAAACAACTGGAAATAAATGAGGTTCACACTGGGTGGGAAATGGCTAAATAAAATGTGGTATAGGAATGTAGTGAAATGACAAATATAAATAATTTTGATATTAGAGAGAGCAGATATAAAGCATATCTTTTCTCTTAGTAGAGAGCAGAGGAAGTATGGTGTGGAATGTGGACACTGCCAAGTTCCATTGCTTTGGTGGTTAGTTATCTTTAACTTTTTCTTTGCTATATATATGTAGGTTCAACTTGTGAATCCAATAGTAGGAAATCACTACCATATAAATAAAAACAATAGCAACCCCAAAGGCAGCATTTTTTAAAAATGCTAAAGAAAAAAAAAGCCATATATGGGAGAGGTTGCTGACTGGGGTATACATAGGGGAGTCATTTCCATTTTTCTTTTATTTATTTGCATAATTCACAATACCATTAAGGGCTGCTCCGGGAGCTGGAAGAAAAGTTTCCCACCTATAGTTTTATTTAAAAAAAATTTTTTTTCAGCTGGAGTAAAAGACTCAGTAAAGTTTTCCTCATGTGCGACCTAGTTCTGCAGTATATTCTCAATCTGGATTTCGGTATTATTCTAAATCACGTCCGTGCCTTCATTTTCTATTCTTTCATCTGTGTACCCTTGTAGGTTTATTGTATACTCATATTTCAATATGTATTTCATAACTATAACTCTACATCTGGCAAGGTGCTCTATTTCCTTTTCCTTTCAAGATGGCACATTTCAAAGCTTTTGGAAGGCACTAATCATGCATTTTCCCCCCTGCATTTCAGATGCCTGATATAAAGTATGTAGATAGAGATGTCTTTCAAATGGAAAGGTGGGAGATTTTTATGAATGTTTTAATAAGATTGCTTCCTCCCCCTCCCTCAAATCTTCACAGTTTTCAGTGAATAATGGAGAGGATGAAAAAGACTCTCCCAGATGTAACAGTTTTAAGAGCATACGCACATTGTGAGATCGGGATGGCCCGCAGCTATGCCTTTGTTTCTTGTCATATCTCATAAGTAGGAAAGGTATTAAAGGAGATGCTGTCTGCTTCTTTGAGAGAGAAGTCGCATTCTTTTTGATCCACTGTCTTCCCAGTCCCCCAACATGGCCCTATTGGGTACTAGGTTGCTACAGGGGCTGTTCTTTGAAAAGTCAGGCAGGTTATGTCCCTTTATCCAAAGTCTGGGTTTGAAGCAAATGTCTTTCAGTGAAGAGAATTATAGGAACACTCCAATGAGGGTCAAGTGCTTTGGGTATTCTGGACAACTAGTCTCATCATTGACTTTCATTTGACTCTCATTCGATGATATTTCCTGTATTAGACAATCCTATTCAATAAATATTTATTCAATGTCTACTCTATTCCAAGTGTCCCATGCTAGATGCTGGGGATATAAGATTGAAAAATGAAATAATATCCTCATTCACAAGTATTCTCCTACGAGCCCTAGAGAATGGGCTAGAAGATACATCTACAATTTTCATAAACATTAAAGAAACCCAGTAACTTTAAATTAAAAGCAACTTTGAAAGGGGACTGAAGTCCCTCCCCCACCCCCTTTTTTATTCCTGTTATCTTCATCCCTATCAACATGTCCCATCCAGACATACTTCCCAGGTCTAGTTTTTTGTCTTTGTATCAGTACCTTGTAGCTACTAGGTGTATAATAAATGTTTGTTTAATTGTATTAAATTTCAAATAACTGCTTTTTGCTAAGCATGCCTCAGTGTGATTCAGGTATGCAGTAGAAAAACTGCTTGATAAATAAGAAATATGCAAGAAAATTAGCATTCACAGCCTTCCAGGCTGTATTGTCACCTTGTTCTTCACTGTCTTATTTTGGTCCAATCTATTGGTGGCCAAAGTGTTAGTGAAGGATAATGGAGCATTACTGAAGAGATCTTCAGATAGATATAATGACTAGGGGCGAAGGAAGGGGATATAATAATTATTCTAAGAGTCATCGGAAGTATAGGTTGGGGTCACCTTTTGAGAGATAGAGTTGTTCAGCTCAAAGCTACAATGGCAATCTCTGTAGGACTGGGAAGTATCTCTGGGTAGGACACATTGACGGATATCATGATATCATAGGGCGGGTTCATTGCCAGTCCATTCAACCCTTCTTGAGGCTCAGTTCCGCTGGGACTAGAATAGCGCAGAGCATAACTGGGTCTCTGCTTCTCCTTTCTGAGATGTAGAGGAAGAGTACAATGCTATGCAGACAGTTCTTTTAATATTATTTCATGCAACTTCATGCCCATGGATTTGCAGTAAATACCATTCTGCAATGACAATAATTACTATGGAAATGAGTCATCAATTCCATAAATTTTGCACGGAGGAAATAGTTAATGATTTAGGACCCTGTAGAAGTCATACTGTGAGAAAGGAATTGAAAAGCTCAGAGACTACATATAAAAAACAATTTTTTTCTAAAAGAAGCTGAGAGGAGAAAGTTTGGGGGATGGTGTTTAGACTTTTTAATAAAAAGAAAATAGAATGATGTTGCTGATATATATATATATATATAAAATATATAAATATACAAAAAACCCTAGACACTATAATATAAATTCCTGCATCAGTCTTTCATCTATCATTCAGAGGAGAGAGGAGGCTAGAAAAATATCTGTTGTTACTCAGCAGTTTATTCTGATATTAAACAAACAAACAAAACACACTCACCATACAAGGGCTTTAAATTATCAGTAACACTCTGTTTATTAAAAAAAGATAAATGCCTTATGAAGATCTTGAAATCATTAATAATGAAATTATGAATGTGCAACAAGTCGAGGGCCCTCTGCAAATTAAGTTAGGCCTCATCTTGTGTATTTGGTGCCAAATGCTTTAAATCAAAAGAAGAAAGGGAAACAGATTTATTTATTTCATTAAATTTATTTACTTATTAAAAAGGTTAGGCTGCCAAGGGTGATCTTGAGATTAAGAAATGAAGAATGATGGAATTGGGAGATAAGAATAGAATTAGCTGTCTCTATGCAGACATCCCTATCTGTTGCCCTTTATATGATAAGCTCTTTAAAGATCACTGACTGGAGAGGCAACTTTTCCTCTTTCTTACTCAAGGATTGTTATTGAGATTATTTCTATAAAGCACAATAAACAACAGAGTGTCACCTAAAGAGAAATGTTTAGCAAAATAAGAATAAGAATAAATTAGAATGTGGAGGAGGAGGAGGAGGAGGAGGAGGAAAAAGGAGAGGGAGGGGAGGAGGAAGATAAAAAAGGAGGAGAAGGAGGAAAAGAAGAAGAAGAAGAAATGTTTCAGTATATCCATATGGTAGAAATTTATAAAGATTCTGGTAGTATTTATAGGCCACAAAATTGGAAGAGGAGGTCATCTAGTTCAATCCCTTCATTTGGCAGAGACTCAGAGAAGACCTTGTCCAAGGGCAAGTAGGTTATTCAAGCAAATCTTCTAAGGGCAACATGGTGTAATGGAAAGAACCCAGGACTCAGAATCAGGAAAGATCTGTCTTTGACAATTACTAGCTGTGTGACTATGGAGAAGTCACTTAACCTGTGAGCTGCATTTTCTTTATCCATAAAATTGGGATAAATGATAATCAGAGTGCCAGCCAACACAGGGATATTTTGAGTCTCTGTAATGGTAATGGTAATTTGAAGATCTTCCCTGCCCCTTAATAGGCTGAGTGTAATTACATGGAGTCTGTGGTGGGAGGAGTTTGCTGAAGGGTTAAGCAGAGCCCACAGGAAGTTGAGAGTCAGAGCAGCTAGATGGTAGGAGACAGAGGATGGCAGGCAAGCAGACATCTGGGCTTGTGAATGTTTGTTTGTGGGAAGGCTAAAGGATGGTTTCCTGGTGTTGGGATTTGGCTTTCTAGTGTCAAAATAAATGTTTTGCTTCTGTCTTTTATATAGAGGATCTGTTATATTTTACAATTCAGAACTGTGCCGACATATTCATAGTCACTGTTGGTGCTGTGAATATTGTGTTGGACCTACCATCCCAAATGAGATGGTGTATGTAAAGTACTATATACATGTTAGCTTTTATAATAATAATCATTATTATTATTGCTATTATTATTATTGTGTTAGTCCTATAGCTGTCTCCAGTTGAGATAATGTCCCCAAATACCTATTTTGTTTATAATATGGTATGGAATTTTTAGATGAAAAGTTTAGAAATCAGTGGGAAGGTCAGCCCTTTCATATGATTAAGTCTAATGCTAAGAGAGAGGCAAATGGGAGATAAGACAGAGTTGAATTCAGAGTTAAGAAGGTCTGAGCTCAAATGTCACCTTTAACTCACCTTGATTGTAGGACCTTGGGTGAGGAATTTGAACTCTCAGGGCCACAGGGAATTTTTCAAATGGCAGAACCCTTTCAATGGGATTTGCTTATGCCAATAAAATTAAAAGTCCAGTTTAAGAAGTTTAATTTTATGTACACGAAAAGGTCTAAATATATATATAAACTAGTTAACAAGCTCTATGAGAACAGAAATTAGCCTAAGGCATATTTGTGCCTATTTAAGTGTTTGCACATATTCAGTGCCTTTAATAGTGCTTGCACATATTTGGTATTTTACAAGTGTTTATTGAATTTGAATATGATTTTTTTGGGGGGTGATGGTGATTGGCTCAGTCACCATCTGTTATCTGTACAGATGGCGTTCTTATTCTCATGCTCAGTAAATGATGATAAATTATTGTTTATGTCATTTCATTAGTCTACCCCATAAAAGGATCTACCCAAGAACTGGAAGTGTTCCTTCATGTTTTTGATATTTCCTGGATATTAGTGTGACAATCAGGCTGTTTTTCTGTTATCTGTCTAGCTACAAAGTCAGCCCACCTCCTTTTCTGGACACATGTTTTGGTGGCATCTTTTCTACCATTTCTCCTGCTCATGAGGTTGTTGGCAATGTGCTGCAATCTACTTGAACCAACTTTTCCATTGCCCTTTGGGTCACCTATAAATTCATGTGTAAGACTGTGGTGGTCTATGTTCTGGAGACATATAGCATCCCTGAGTATAATTGAAAGCACTATACAATTTCCCAAATGAGATCTAGTTAACTTTCATCCTCCTATTTAATTGACTATTTTCGATGACCAATCAATATCCTAATGGGTAAATTCAATGAGCTGCTCATCCAACTGCCTTCTAGCATCATTTGTACAATGTGTCTATGTGTGTGTATGTATATATATGTACACATACATATGTGCATATTTATGCATACATGTATATTGTGCATATATACATATGTATATATATATCGTAAGGAATAGTATTATAGACTGAAAAATCAGTAGGACCGCAGGAGCCACATAGGCCAACCTCATTTTAATGACGAACCTCAGGCAAATAAGGCAACTTGCCCAAGGACATAAAGGTATTAAGTGTGAAGCAGGAGTTGAACCCAGGACATCTGAATCTAAATTTAGAATTGTTTCCACCATATCATGTCACTTCTTCAATGTAGTCTTAGAGTAAACCACCACCAAATGTAGTAATTTCACAGTAATTGACACTGAGCACAATTCAGTATAGAAACATTTTTTTTTCAACAGGGAGACAGCATATTGTCATCATTGACATTATAGTAAAGATGATGATGATGATGATGATGATGATGATGATGATATTATAAAAGCACATGATAAATAGGTGCAAAACCTATAGAACTAATTTTGGAATAAGCAGACATAACGGCACCAAACAAAAGTAAGACTGATTAGAGGTATATATTACTGGGTTTATCAAATGTAACTGAGAGTGGTATACCTTTGAATGGAGTACCAGAAATGAGTAGATCCAAAATAAGAATCTAAAACCCTTCCATGGGCAATATCCACATGAGCTCAAGCAGCAACATATAGACCAAGAAGTGCCAACCAGAGTTGAATCTTGATAATTTCTTTGTGGAAACTGAGAGGTTTATGATACCAATTCAGGACCAGTTAATTGCAACCAGAAATTGTAAAAGAGTGAACCTTGAGGAGTTCAGACAGTGATAAATACAGATTACATAAAAATATGGTAACATATAGGCTGCAAAAATTTAGCACCTACTGAATACCTAGCAAGACATGATTCGGTACCTAGATTTATTTATCAAAAACTCACTATGGACTGACAGGTGATAAATCCTTTTGCTACAAATACAGACCTCACACAAAATACTCACCAAAAAAATCTTGCAAATCCAACAAATAAACTATACTGAAACTAAAGAAATAAGCTGCGATGGTCCTTGTAATTCCCCCCCCCCCCCCACAGCATTGATCCATAAAAAATTAAGAACAGTGTTTTCATAAATATCACCATGCCAAGTGTTCATAACATCCATTCTGAGTGGAATGAAAACCTTTGAAAATAGAGAGAGCTGACAGAGGAGATCAAAATCATATGAAAACAGACTGAGATTCATAACATCTCTTTTGTCCTATCTGCTCCTGGAGTTGTATTGAACTTGTTTTCAGAGAAGATGAGTTTACATCTCCATCCTTTTTTTTCTTTTAGCTACAAAGCAGTTATTTTATACATCTGTGTGGTAGTGTACATATCCATAAATGCAAAATAATAATAGCAGAGCAGTGACTTGTCCCAGCAATGTTTCTAATTACATTCAAGAAAGATAAACAATCACAACTACAGTAACAATAACATTTTTGCTGGCTCTCCCCTGTGTCTGCATCACACTCTCTTAAACTCTTACCTACTGCTTTTCCTGGCTTCCTTTAAATACCAACTAAAATCCCATCTTTTACAGGAAGCCTCTCCTGACCTGTCTTAATTCCAGTGCCTTTTCTCTGTTAATTATTTCTTCTTTATCTTGTATATGGCTTGTTTGTATCTATTGGTTTGAGGGTTGTCTCCCCTGTTAGATTGTAAAGTCCTTGAGGACAACCGATGTCTTTTGCCCCTTTTTGTATCTCTGGCACTTAGCACAGAGCTCAGCACATAGTAGGAATTTAATAAATATTGATTGATTTATTGGCCTTTAACACTTTGAATTTTTCAAAGCACCTTACATATGTTACATTATTTGATTCTTATAATATCTTCAGGTGTTATTATACCTCCATTTTATTTAAGGGGACACTGAAGCCTAGAAAGTTTCAGTGACTTGACCCTTAGAAGGCTGAAGTTCAAATGATGACTATCACTATTGTGTGGCCTTGGGGCAAGTCACTTTCTATTTTTGGATGAGTCTCAGTTTTCTCCCCTATAAAACAAATGGTTTGAACTAAATGGTCTCTAAGTTTTGTTTTTCCTTCTTCTGCTTTTAATCCTAACATCCTGTGACTAGCTTTGTGTGTGGTGGTAATGTGAGCAGATATAGCAAGAAGGAACCAAAAGTAATCTTCTTCCTTGTAGTCAGAATAGGTCAAGCTTTTATTTGGTTACCAGGTCTGATTTGGAACTCTTTATTTATTCTAAGATCTAGAAAACGTGAGTTCTAGGGAAGCCTTCCTGGAATGATTAGAAAGCTGGAAAATGGGCTGAAGGAATCATATTTATTAAATATGGAGAAAAGATGGGTCTCAGTATAGTCTCAGTGTGGTCTCCAACAGAGCAAATCCTAATTAAATGTCAATTAATATTAATCCATTTTTCACACTGCTGCCAAAAATAATCTTTCTGAAACATAAGTCCCACCATATCCCTATTTTTCTTTTGAAAAACTCTTTGGAGTTTTTAAAGCCAAAATGCAAACTTTTGTGCATCTTATTGTATGTGGTACAAAGTGTATGGATGTGTCGCTTCTGCAGTTGGGAGACCTGTGTTCAAATCTTGACTATGATGTCTATTACCTGCATGATCCTTTGGCAAATAACTTAACCTCCCTTGGTCTGGGCCTCATTTTCTTTCTTTATAAAATAAAATAAGTGGATTTCTTGTCGTTCAATCCAACTATTTGTGACCCCACTTTGGGTTTTCTTGGCAAAGATACTAGTGTGATTTGCTATTTCCTTCTCTAATTCATTTGACAGATGGGGGAACTGAGGCAAACAGGGTTAAATGAGTTGCTCAGGGTCACATAGCTAGGAAGTGGCTGAGGCTGGATTTGAACTCAGGTCTTCCTGATTCCAGGCCTGGTGCTCCTTCCCCTGCTCTATCTAGTTGCTCTTAAAATAGAATTTGTTGTTGCTGTTTACGAGTTGTTTCAGTTGTATCTGACTCTTCATGACCCCATTTGGGATTTTCTTGGCAAAGATATTAAAGTGGTCTGCCATTTCCTTCTCCAGCTCATTTTACAGATGAGAAAACTGAGACCATCAAGTGACTTGCCCAGGGTCACACAGCTAGTTAAGTGTCCATTTCAGCTTGAATTCAATGATCCTGTGGTTTTATGACTCCATGTCTTTCAAAGTCTATACTCCATTGCTGGGATGTACTTCTTCCTTACCCTTACCTTTTAGAATCCATAGTCTCTTTCAAGGCTTTGCTCATGTTCCATCTCCTACCGGACACCTTTTCTAATCTCCTTAGTGCATAATTATATGTTGATATAATTATGAATATTATATTATGAATATAAGCTCCTAGAGGATCAGGGATGGCTTGTGTTATCTTTCTATTGCCAGAGCATGGCACAATACTGAGTACACAGTAAGTATTTGATGCATGTTTGTTGGGTTGGATTCCTTTCAAATAGATTTATTGAGAAAACTCATTTTAGCGTACTTCTGTACTCCAGCATATTTCTACAAATGTGCCCTTACAAAAAGTATTTTGCTATCAATACACATTCTTCACAATTCTGACAGATAAATGCTCATTGACTGATAGAGCTTAGGTTTTTACAAGCTGCGTGCATTTTAAAGGGAGTAGCTTATGTTTTCAGGTTGACTTTTAAATAAATAATTTTGGCTAAAGGCATTTTCATTACTTTACAATTCATTTTTTGATTAACGAACTGTAATCTTCAAAATGAAGGGGCCGAAGTATCAGAATTACCACCATGCTAAGCATTGGTATACAGTTATCCCTTCCACATCACAACTTTCCCAATTACAGCTTCAATATATAGTAGGTCAGTATAAGAAATTAAATGGGAATTTTGGAAGAGTTTTGCAGAAGCTGCAAATAACACGTAAACGCTAACAGAAGATGCAGAAAAAGTTTAGAAAGTCAGAAATGCATAATATATATGCACAGTATTGTATAATATTTTGTCTTTTAATACCACAAATATACCCAAATGAAAATAACCCATAAAAGAAAAAAAAATCAGATTTCTTCTCTGGTATGAAGGGAGGGGCAAAAAGTTTTACTTCAAATTTTCAGATTGCAAGGGTGCCACACCCCTTACCCCACCAAATTTGGAAGGGATAACTGTATAAAGAAAGCCCTACCTGCAAGAAGATCAAAGTCTAAATGGAGAGACAACATTCAAGCTACTATGTATAAACACATTACACATAGAGTAAATTGAAAATAATTTCAAAGGGGAGGCACTACTCACATTGAGGAGAATTGAGAAAGGTTTTCTGTAGAAAATGGGATTCATCTGTGACTTGAAGGAAATCAGGAGGTGAAGATGAGGGAGAGAATTCTAGGCATGGGGAGTGGAGGTGGGGGTGGGACAGCTAGTGAAAAGACAAATAATAAGGAGATGGAGTGTCTTGTACAAGAATGAGCATGAAGACCAGTGTCACTAGATTGAAAAGTACAAGGTGTACAGCCACTGCAAAGGTAGGGGTCAGGACTAGATTTTAGAAGGCTCTGAATGCTCAACAGAGCATTCAACAATGACCAATTTGATCCTGGTGGAGTTTATTGAAGATATGCACAATAAGGTCAGTCCTGATCTTTAGTAAGATTGATTCGACAGTTGAGAGGAGGATGGAATGGAGTGGGGAAAGATTTGTGGCAGGGAAACCAATCAGCAGGCTATTGTAATAGTGTGAGATGATGAGGGCTTGTACCAGGGTGGTGGCAATGTCAGAGGAGAGAAGAGGGACTGTATATGAAAGATGTTATGGAGTAAAAATTGACAGGACTTGGTGATTAGGTATGGAAAGGGGTAGGAAGGTGAGAGAGAGTGAAGAGTCAAAGATGGCACCTAGATTGGGAGCCTGAGTGACTGGGAGGATGGTGGTGTCTTTCACAATAACAGGAAAGTCAGGAAAAGGTGAGGGTTATACTCTAGGGATGAATCATGGAATTGCTTCTCTCAAAAGTTAGGGGATGGGAAGGAAAGAACTGTTTCTTGGAACAACTGTAGGGTCCATTTCTACAGCTGCAAAGAAGAGGTGGCTTATGGAGCTCTCAAACCAGAAGGCTCTTCAGAGGCTTTTAGCAATTGGATGAGGCCTAAGAGAAGATAGAACAGCCTATAATTTCTACTCCCCACCACTACTATGGGAGCTATTTTGAATTCACAGTAACATTAATTAAAATGTCCCCTTGCAGTAAATAATTAAAGGTGAATTATCATTTGGAACCACCTAGAGCATACAGGTGGCAGATTTGCAAATTAGTATGTTGGGCTGACTTGGGTAAACCAAGCTAAAAAAGAAAAGTCTGTTCAGTGAATTTAGAATAAGTGGCAAGAAAACTGAAGTGAAGATAAAGCTTTTTTCATCTTTTTCTTCAGGAGAAAAGATTTCCACCTGTGAATCTTCTTCCAAGTTATTAGATGAGCCTGGGCAGGTGGTTTCGAGCTAGCAACATTCAGCCAGTCAGCAGTCATTAAGCATTTGTTAAGCACCTACTATATGCCAGTCGGTGTGTTAAGCATAATATACTGGACAAAAAGAAAGGCGAAAGATAGGCTTTACCCTCAAGGCACCCACAGACTAAAGTGGAACAACTTCCAGTTTTCAGAATCCGAAGTCTTGGGCTTGAATCTTGTTTCTGTCATTTGCTACTTGTATGACCTTGAGGAAGTCATTTCATTCTTTTGGGTGTGTGTGTGTGTGTGTGTGTGTGTGTGTGTGTGTGTGTGTGTGTG